>NC_053027.1:368150320-368328151 GCF_003073215.2 Triticum urartu | reverse complement strand
GACGCTTGAGACTTCTTGAAATATTATCTTGGGGTGCCTTGGGCATCCCCAAGATTGAGCTTTTGTGTCTCCTTAATTCCTCTCATATCACGGTCTCTCTAAATCTCAAAAGCTTCATCCACACAAAACTCAACAAGGACTCGTGAGATAAGTTAGTATAAACCATTGCAAAAACCTTATCATACTCTACTGTAGAAAATCACTAAAATTATTATTCAACATTGCATACTAAATGCCTCTGCATATTTAATAGTCCTATCCTCAAATAGAATCATTAAAGAAGCAAACATATGCAAACAATGCAAACATAACAGCAATCTGCCTAAACAGGATAGTCTGTAAAGAATGCAGCAACACCCATACTTCCCTAGCCCCAAAAATTAAGAAATAAAATTCCCACTGTAGTAAATTTATCAGAGCTTAATATGAAAAAGGTTTCAACATTTTATCACATTCTTACTTTTCTAGGGAATTATTGCAACAGCGGTAAACTTTCTGTTTTCAAACAGCAACATGTATACTTGTAACATAGGCATAGTAAAGGCTATCAATGCCACTTTTATTGAAATAAAAGATGAAAAACATTGTTCTAAATAACAGCATGCAAACCTAACTAAATAAATTGATGCTCCAAGAAAAACACATATCATGTGGCGAATAAAAATATAGCTCCAAGTAAAGTTACCGATGAACGAAGACGAAAGAGGGGATGCCTTCCGGGGCATCCCCAAGCTTAGGCTCTTGGCTATCCTTGAATATTACCTTGGGGTGCCTCGAGCATCCCCAATCTTAGGCTCTTGCCACTCCTTATTCCATAGTCCATCGAATCTTTACCCAAAACTTGAAAACTTCACAATACAAAACTTAACAGAAAACTCGTAAGCTCCGTTAGTATAAGAAAATAAATCACCACTTCAAGGTACTGTAATGAACTCATTATTTATTTATATTGGTGTTAAACCTACTGTATTCCAACTTCTCTATGGTTTATAAACTATTTTACTAGCCATAGATTCATCAAAATAAGCAAACAACACACGAAAAACAGAATCTGTCAAAAACAGAACAGTCTGTAGTAATCTGGATCAAACGTATACTTCTGGAACTCATAAAATTCTCAAATAAATCGATGGACCTGAGGCATTTATCTATTAATCATCTCCAAAAATAATTAACTAAATATCACTCTCCAAATAAAAATGGAAGCAATTCTCGTGAGCACTAAAGTTTCTGTTTTTTTACAGCATGATCAACAAGACTCTCCCCAAGTCTTCCCAAAGGTTCTACTTGGCACAAACACTAATTAAAAGCATAAAACCACATCTAAAAAGAGGCTAGATGAATTATTTATTACTGAACTGGAACAAAAAGCAAGGAACTAAAATAAAATTGGGTAGCCTCCCAGCAAGCGCTATCGTTTAACGCCCCTAGCTAGGCATGATGATTTCAATGATGCTCACATAAAAGATAAGAATTGAAACATAAAGAGAGCATCATGAAGAATATGACTAGAAAATTTAAGTCTAACCCACTTCCTATGCATAGGGATTTTGTGAGCAAATAACTTATGGAAACAATAATCAATTAGCATAGGAGGGCAAAACAAGCATAACTTCAAAATTTTAAGCACATAGAGAGGAAACTTGATAGTATTGCAATTCCTACAAGCATATATTCCTCCCTCATAATAAATTTCAGTAGCATCATGAATTAATTCAACAATATAACCAGCACCTAAATAATTCTTTTCATGATCTACTTGCATAGGAAATTTACTACTCTCCACATAAGCAAAATTCTTCTCATTCGGAATAGTGGGAGTTTCATAGGAAACTTGAATACTATAAATTGTTTCCACATTAAAAGAGTGATGTTCAGAGAAGGGGTAATCATAACCATGACAAGTTTTATAAATATAATCACTACTTTTTACAGCATAAGTATCATCACAATAATCATCATAACTAGGAGGCATGCTATCATGATTATAAACTTGCTCATCAAAGCTTGGGGGACAAAAAATATCATCTTCATCAAACATAGCTTCCCCAAGCTTGTGGCTTTGCATATCATTAGCATCACGGATATTCAAGGAGTTCATACTAACAACATTTCAATCATGCTCATCATTCAAAGATTTAGTGCCAAACATTTTATAGATTTCTTCTTCTAGCACTTGAGCACAATTTTATTAAAAAGGTGAAGCGTATGAGACAAACTTAATTCCATTTTTTATAGTTTTCTTTTATAAACTAAACTAGTGATAAAACAAGAAACCAAAAGACTCGATTGCAAGATCTAAAGATATACCTTCAAGCTCTAACCTCCCCGGCAACGGCGCCAGAAAAGAGATTGATGTCTACTACACAACCTTCTTCTTGTAGACGTTGTTGGGCCTCCAAGTGCAGAGGTTTGTAGGACAGTAGCAAATTTCCCTCGAGTGGATGACCTAAGGTTTATCAATCCATAGGAGGCGTACGATGAAGATGGTCTCTCTCAAGCAACCCTGCAACCAAATAACAAAGAGTCTCTTGTGTCCCCAACACACCCAATATAATGGTAAATTGTCTAGGTGCACTAGTTCGGCGAACAGATGGTGATACAAGTGCAATATGGATAGTAGATAATAGTATTTGTAATCTGAAATTATAAAAACAGCAAGGTAACGAATGATAAAAGTGAGCGTAGACGGTATTGCAATGATAGGAAATAGGGCCTAGGGTTCATACTTTCACTAGTGTAAGTCCTCTCAACAATACTAACATAATTGGATCATAAAACTATCCCTCAACATGCAACAAAGAGTCACTCCAAAGTCACTAATAGCAGAGAACGAACGAAGAGATTATGGTATGGTACGAAACCACCTCAAAGTTATTCTTTCCAATCAATCCGTTGGGCTATTCCTATAAGTGTCACAAACAGCCCTAGAGTTCGTATTAGAATAACACCTTAAGACACAAATCAACCAAAACCCTAATGTCACCTAGATACTCCAATGTCACCTCAAGTATCCGTGGGCATGATTATACGATATGCATCACACAATCTCATATTCATCAATTCAACCAACACAAAGGACCTCAAAGAGTGCCCCAAAGTTCTATCGGAGAATCACGACGAAAACGTGTGCCAACCCCTATGCATAGGTTCCCAATGTCACGAAACCCGCAAGTTGGTCACCTTAACATACATCAAGTGGCACGTGGTATCCCATTGTCACCACAGTTATCCACGGCAAGACATACATCAAGTGTTCCCAAGTCTTTAAAGACTCAATCCGATAAGATTACTTCAAAGGGGAAACTCGATTCATTACAAGAGAGAAGAGGGGGGAAGAAACATCATAGGATCCAAATATAATAGCAAAGCTCGCGATACATCAAGATCGTATCATCTCAAGAACACTACAGAGAGAGATCAAACACATAGCTACTGGTACATACCCTCAGCCCTGAGGGAGAACTACTCCCTCCTCGTCATGGAGAGCACCGGGATGATGAAGATGGCCACCGGAGAAGGATTTCCCCCTCCGACAGGGTGCCAGAACGGGTCTAGATTGGTTTTCGATGGGTACGGAGGCTTCTGACGGCGGAAATCCCGATCTATTGTGCGTTCTGGAAGTTTTAGGGTATATGGAGTTATATAGGCAGAAGAAGCACGTCATCGGAGCCACGGGGGCCCCACGAGGCAGGGGGCGCGCCCTAGGGGGGTGGGCGCGCCCCCACCCTCGTGGGCAGCTCCCGTATCTTCTGACGTGGGGTCCAAGTCCATCAGGTGTGTTTCCTTCCAAAAATAACTTCTCCAGTTCATTTCGTTCCATTTCGACTCCGTCTGATATTCCTTTTCTTCAAAACACTGAAATAGGCATAAAATAGCAAATCTGGGCTGGGCCTCCAGTTAATAGGTTAGTCCCAAAAATAATATAAAAGTGGATAATAAAGCCCAATATTGCCCAAAACAGTAGATAATATAGCATGGAGCAATCAAAAATTATAGATACGTTATAAACGTATCAATGTCTACTACACAACCTTCTTCTTGTAGATGTTGTTGGGCCTCCAAGTGCAGAGATTTGTAGGATAGTAGCAAATTTCCCTCAAGTGGATGACCTAAGGTTTATCAATCCAAGGGAGGCGTAGGATGAAGATGGTCTCTCTCAAACAACCCTGCAACCAAATAGCAAAGAGTCTCTTGTGTCCCCAACACACCCAATACAATGGTAAATTGTATAGGTGCACTAGTTCGGCGAAGAGATGGTGATACAAGTGAAATATGGATGGTAGATATTAGTTTTTGTAATCTGAAAATATAAAAACAGCAAGGTAACTAATGATAAAAGAGAGCGAAAACGGTATTGCAATACTTGGAAACAAGGCCTAGGGTTCATACTTTCACTAGTGCAAGTTCTCTCAACAATAATGACATAATTGGATCATATAACTATCCCTCAACATGCAACAAAGAGTCACTCCAAAGTCACTAATAGTGGAGAACAAACGAAGAGATTATTGTAGGGTACGAAACCACTTCAAAGTTATTCTTTCTGATCGATCTATTCAGGAGTCCGTAGTAAAATAACACGAAGCTATTCTTCCCATTCAATCTATCCTACAGTTCGTACTAGAATAACACCTTAAGACACAAATCAACTGTAGCGACCCGAACCGAATGGATCAAGTCCTTTGTGCTCAGGTGTCATCCCTGGATCAGTAATGCTGACACCACACAGTACATCGAAGGATTTATAGCAGAGTGGCAATCACACACTTATTACATCATTGTCTCAAAGAGAACTTATTACAATAAATATGGCTTAAGGCCATCTAATAAGGATAACAGCGGAAGACTCAGAAGATAAATGGGTCCATCAACTCCAACGGCATCACTGAGTATAGAACCACGACCTAAAAGTACCTTACTCATCGTCTGAAAAGTCTGCAACATGAGAAGTTGCAGCCCGAAAACGGGTCAGCACATGGAATATGCTGGCAATGTAACACATAGAGAGTAATGGAATGAAACAGCTATACTATATGCATATATGGCTGGTGGAAAGCTCTATGGTTACAGTTTTGCGTAAAGCCAGTTTTTCCCTACTGCAAAGGAATACATTTATTTAACTATCATGGTAGTTGTTAAACATCGAGAATGGTTGACAGCATTCCCATCCCAATTAAGAGAACAATTAAAACCCAACAACATTAATTAGAAGTAACATGTTGAGATTCACATGATATTCTAGTACTAGATACTCAAGTTGTCCATAACCGGGGACACGGCTAATCATGATTAGTTTGTACACTCTGTAGAGGTTTGCGCACTTTTCCCCACAAGACTCGATCGCCTCCGTTTGGTTTCTCACACTACATGGTGTTTGAGAAGACGGATGGCCGAGACACAGTCTTTCAGAAGCGCTAGCACCTTACAAGTGGGTAGACCGTACCACCTACAACCACTACATCTTCTAGTCTACCCGTAAGAGTTCGCACGACTTAATCAACTATGCCAGAGCCCATAATGGCTTGTGGCTGCACACGGAAGTTTCTAGCATGAAAGATCTTATGATCCCTTTGAGCCTGGGTGGCGGTCGAAAAAAACAGGCAAGTCCTGATAGACATCAGGTGCCTCAATCCACCCAGATGTGTGTTTAAGTTGCCACCTTAGATAAACCATTAAATTATCAAATCTCACATCTGTCATGGATATCACTAACCCAATCCACGACTACTAGCATAGCATGGCATAATAAGCAAACGTAGAAGTAACTCCCAAAGGTTTCATAATAAACAGGTAATAGGTACTACCTCATCTACTTCCCATCCCACAATTTAATTAGATCCTAACCATGCAGTGTGTGAGGATTGATCTAATGCAATAAAACATGGGTTGTAGAAAAGGTATGATCAAAGTGTTACTTGCCTTGCTGATGATCCGCGAGACCTAGGGTTTCGAAGTAACAAGTGGCGCAATCCGGGTGATCTATCGCAGACAAACAACAAACACACAATAAGTACTCATCTAATGCACAGGTAAAACTCGAACAAGAGAACGAACCAGAAAGTTCAACTTAAGAACTCCGGTTGCAAAGAAAGAACGAACCGAACAAACAACGGAAAAACAAACGGCGGAAGAAAACAACTCGGTTCTAGCAAATTGAAACTAGGTCAAATTTTACTGTAGCAAAGGCTTGTTCAAGTTAATTAGACGGAACGGCGGTTTCGAGACGAAACTCCAGGCGCTTGAATCACCTGATTCCGAAAAACGAGCGAGAAGAAACACTAGAACGAAGATCGGATCTGAGATCACGATCGCGGAAAACCGATCTAGGGTTTCGGAAGAAAACCGAAACAAAGCCGGAAGAAAAAGAAAAGAATCGGAGGGAAAACGGAACGGTTCTTTTAGGAAAAACCGGACCGGGGAAGAAAAAGAGAGGCGCGGCTACCTCGGGAGGCGGCGGCTAAGGGCGGCGGCGGCGGCTTAGGCGCGGGGCGGCGCGGCTATGGCGGCGGCGGCTTAGGGCTGCGTGCTGCTACTTGCTGCGGCTTAGGAGGAGAGGGGGGGGGTCTTGGGGTATTTATAGGAGGGAGGGGGAGAGGGTAGACGCTTGGGCAAGGGGCAAGGGGGGCGCCGGCCTAGAGTCCTCCCAGGACTCGGCCTAGGGCGGGGCGGCGGCTGGCGCGCAGGGCGCTGGGGCGGCGGCGGCCTGGCCGGCTGGGCCTTGGCCCGGCTGGCCTGCGGGAGAGTTTTTTTTTAAACGGTTTCGCGCGCAGAAAAACAAAAGAAAGAAAATCTAAACGAACTCCAAAATTCCTAAAGTAAATTTTCCCCGACTCCTAAAAATGAGCCGAACAAAATGAACTTTACTCCGGGCCTAAAATGCAATTTTTTTGAAAACGCGCATTTTTCCCAATCCAAAAGAAAGCAAACAAAACTCCGGCAAACCAAAATTTGATTTATTCATTAAATCTTCATTTTTCCTCAATTTTGGGAAAGTCATATTATTCCCTCTCTCATATTTTTGATATCAGAAAAATTATTGAAGATGAAATAAATAAATCAAATGATCCCCTTTTCAAATTCGAGGAAACTCTCAAATATGAAAATAACGAAATCTCCAACTCTCTCCGAAGGTCCTTGAGTTGCGTGAAATTTCTAGGATCAACCAAAATGCAAGAATAATATGTTATGCATGATGATCTAATGTATAACATTCCAAATTGAAAATTTGGGATGTTACAAACCTACCCCCCTTAAGATGAATCTCGCCCTCGAGATTCGGGTTGGCTAGAAAATAGGTGAGGGTGGTCCTTGAGCAAATCTTCTTCTCTTTCCCAGGTGGCTTCATCCTCTGAGTGGTGGTTCCACTGAACTTTGCAAAACTTGATAACCTTGCTGCGAGTAACTCTGCTGGCATAATCGAGAATCTTGACTGGCTTCTCCTCATACATTAAGTCGTCCTTCAACTGAATTGCTTCGAGTGGCACGGTATCTCTTAGCGGTACCTCCGCCATCTCGGCATGACATTTCTTCAGCTGAGAAACATGGAATACATCATGAACTCCTGACAGCTCTTCTGGTAATTCCAACTTATAAGCGACTTCTCCCATACGTTGCAAGATCTTATACGGTCCAACGAAACGCGGTGCTAACTTTCCCTTAACTCCAAAACGCGTAACTCCTCGAAGTGGGGATACTCGAAGATAAACTCTGTCTCCAGTTTCGTAAACTGTCTCCTTGTGTTTTGAATCTGCGTAGCTCTTCTGCCTGGACTGGGCTACCTTGATCCTATCGCGAATCAACTTAACTTTCCGTTCAGACTCCTTAATCAAATCTGGTCCAAAGAATTGACGGTCTCCAACTTCGTCCCATGACAACGGTGTCCTGCACCTCCTTCCGTATAAAGCTTCGAAAGGTGCCATCTTCAAACTGGTTTGGTAACTATTGTTATAAGAAAACTCCGCATACGGCAAGTTATCGTCCCAACTAGATCCATAATCTAGTGCACAAGCTCTCAGCATATCCTCCAAAATCTGATTGACTCTCTCAGTCTGTCCATCCGTCTGTGGGTGAAAAGCTGTGCTGAACTCTAGTCTGGTTCCCAAAGTTTCATGCAACTGATTCCAAAACTTTGAGGTAAATTGGGTTCCTCTATCTGATACGATACTCCTCGGAACTCCATGCAAACAAATGATCCTAGTCATGTATATCTTCGCCAACTTAGCACTGGTGTAAGTGGTCTTAACTGGAATGAAATGTGCTACCTTTGTCAAACGATCAACTACTACCCATATCGAATCATAGCCTGATTTTTTCCTGGGTAGTCCTGTGATAAAATCCATGCCTATCTTATCCCACTTCCATTCGGGTATTGGCAATGGTTGTAACAATCCTGCTGGCTTCTGATGCTCTGCCTTTACTCTCTGACATACGTCACAGACTGCTACATATGCTGCAATATCCTTCTTCATTCCGGTCCACCAGAATGTTTCCTTCAAATCCAAATACATCTTGGTATTCCCTGGGTGAATCGAATACGGTGAATCATGTGCCTCTTGCAAAATCAACTTCCTGATCTCCGGGTCATTTGGCACATAAACACGGTCCTCAAACCATAAGGTATCATGCTCATCCTCACGAAATCCCTTTGCTTTTCCTTTGCTCAATTTCTCTTTTATAGCAGCAATCTCCTTGTCAGATTTCTGAGCTTCTCTGATTTTATCCATCAATGTTGACTGAATCTCCAATGCTGCTACATAGCCTCTCGGAACTATTTCCAAACATAGCTCACGAAGGTTTTCTGCTAACTCCTTGGGTATTTTCCCCGTCATTAGGGTATTGACATGGCTCTTACGGCTCAATGCGTCAGCTACTACATTAGCTTTTCCGGGATGGTAATGCAATCTCATGTCATAATCCTTGATGAGCTCCAACCGTCTCCTTTGTCGGAGGTTCAACTCCTTCTGAGTGAAAATGTACTTCAAACTCTTGTGATCCGTGTACACCTCACAATGATTTCCAATGAGGAAATGTCTCCACGTCTTCAATGCATGCACTACGGCTGCTAACTCCAAATCATGCGTGGCATAATTCAACTCATGAGGCTTCAGTTGTCGTGAAGCATATGAAACAACTCTCCCTTCCTGCATAAGCACTGCTCCAAGTCCTCGACGTGAAGCGTCGCAATACACCTCATAATCCTTGGTCTCATCTGGCAAAATCAATACTGGTGAGGTGACCAAACGTTTCTTCAACTCCTGGAAACTAGCCTCACACTCCTCAGTCCATTTGAACTTAGTATCCTTCTTCAACAATTCAGTCATAGGCTTCGCAATCTTTGAGAAATTCTCAATAAATCTTCGGTAGTATCCTGCGAGTCCAAGAAAACTCCGGATCTCTCCAACCGTCGTTGGTGATTCCCATTCGGTTACGATCTCAACCTTAGTGGGGTCAACTACTATACCTTCTCCGGATATAACGTGTCCGAGGAATCCAACTTCCTTCAACCAAAACTCACATTTGCTGAATTTGGCGTATAACTGATGTTCCCTTAGTTTCTCCAAAACCAAACGCAAATGTTGCTTATGCTCCCCTTCATTCTTTGAATAAACCAGATGTCATCAATGAACACTACGACAAACTTATCCAAAAACTCCATAAACACTTTGTTCATCAGGTTCATAAAATAGGCAGGTGCGTTAGTCAATCCAAATGACATAACGGTATACTCATACAGTCCATATCTCGTGGTGAATGTTGTCTTAGGTATGTCCTGCTCTCGAATCTTCAACTGATGGTACCCTGATCGCAAATCGATCTTGGAAAACACTTTAGCTCCTTGCAACCGATCAAACAGATCGTTGATCATTGGCAGTGGGTACTTGTTCTTGATGGTTACTTCATTCAATCCTCGATAATCTACAACCATCCTTAATGATCCATCCTTCTTTTCCACTAGAAGTACGGGTGATTCCCAAGGCGAAGAACTTGGGCGAATGTAACCTTTATCCAATAACTCCTTAATCTGATTCTTAATTTCCACCAAATCCTTTGCTGGCATCCGGTACGGTCGCTTCGATATTGGGCCTGTACCTGGCAATAACTCAATCAAAAACTCAATGTCTCTATCCGGTGGCATGCCTGGTAATTCCTCAGGAAATACATCAGGAAAATCCTTCACCACTGGTACTTCTTCTTGCACAACTCCTGTTAGGCAGTTTACTTGTGTCCTGTTTGGCACATACCGGGATACATACTTGATCCTTCTTCCTTCTGGTGTGGTAAGCAAAATTGACTTACTAGCACACTCAATATTCCCTTCATACTTTGATAACCAATCCATGCCTAATATCACATCCAATCCTTGAGATTCCAATACTATTAGGTCTGAGGGAAAAACATAGTTTCCAATCCTTAATGGTAACCGATCACACCATCGTTTAGCCATATACTCCGCTCTTGGTGAGCTTACTAACATGGGTGACCTAAGGGCTTGGGTTGGCAGGTTATACTTATCCACAAATCCCCTTGATATGTATGAATGCGATGCACCAGTGTCAAAAAGAACAAGTGCGGTAAATGACTTAACCAAAAACTTACCGATTACCGCATCGGGTTGATCTTCAACCTCCTCCACATTAATGTGGTTCACCTGTCCCCTATTGAAAGGGTTCGGCTTCTTCCCAGAGCTTCCGTTGCCATTTCCATTCTGGCCTTCAGGGCATTCATTGGCATAATGTCCGGTCTTGGAACACTTGAAACAAGTGACTTGACTCAGATCTCTCTTGGTTGGGGTCGATGGGGTGGTCCGGTTCTGGCCGTTGCTTCCTCCATTCCCATTACCATTCTTGTGGCCATTATGGTTATGCGATCTACCTCCTCCATGGGTGTGCTGAAACTAAAATCCCGGTTTAGGGGTAAAGCGGGGCTTCTGCTGGGCTCCAGAGTTATGCTTCCCCTGTCCATACTTCCTCTTACAGTTCTCAATCTGCTGTTGCTTTCCTTCAATCATGATGGCACGATCTACCAACTCCTGGTAGTTGTTGAAACTCGCTACCATCAACTGCATGCTTAGTTCATCATTCAGTCCTTCCAGAAACTTCTCCTGCTTAGCAGCATCCGTAGCAACGTCATCTGGGGCATAACGTGCTAACTTGCTGAAATCGTCAATGTACTGGCCAACTGTCCTTCCTCCTTGGCGTAAGTTGTGAAACTCACGCTTCTTCAGGGCCATAGCTCCTGCTGAAACATGGGCAGTGCGGAAAGCTTGCTGAAACTGATCCCATGTGACAGTGTCAACTGGGTAAGTGGCTGTGAAATTCTCCCACCATGCTGTCGCGGGTCCGTCAAGTTGGTGAGTGGCAAACTTCACTTTCTCACCATCTGTGCATCCTGCAGTGGTCGACTCCCTTCCTATCTTGTGGATCCAATCGTCTGCTACTATTGGCTCGGTGCTACTGGAAAACACCGGCGGATTCAGCCTAAGGAAACGGGCTAAGTGGTCAACAGGTGGTGGTGGTGGTGGTGGGTTGTTGTTGTTGTTCTGTTGGTTCTGGACTAACATCTGCATCAATTGATTCTGCTGCTGGATCAACTGAGTGAGCTCCGGTGGGAATCCATTGTCACGTCTCGGAGGCATCTGAGGGTTTAGAAAAGACGAGAATTAAGAATAGAGGGGGTCTAAAGGGAAAACACTACCCCAATGCACATGAGCAAATGCACACAAAATCACTTCATTCAAGCAAACAACGGCTTACAATCGGTCTAACTATCGCAAAAAGTGCTTGACTATAATGTTTACATGGGGGAATACTACTACTATCTGGTGGTCATCTAGAAATTTGAACCGGTGGAAGACTCCATGATATCTGCTCCAGCTTCGTCTTCAAAGTCGGGTTCACTTGGATCCGAATCGGTGTCGTCGATGATGATGTAGTTGTCCGGACATGCGACGTACTCGTCTTCCTCCTGGGATACTAACTTCCTCTTGAGTTCTTCAATCTCCTGCTTAAGATCGCCATTGTTTCTTGCTAGAGCTACGATCTCGTCCATGTAGTCCTTGCATGTAGACTTCAGTTATCCTTCTAGCTCGATGATCCTTGCCTTCGCATTCTTCAACTCTATCATATCATTGCACATCTGGTTCTCGTGGCATCGAATGTGTTGGTTTAACTCCTGGATGAAAGATGCAACGGATCTATCCTTCTTGGTGCTAACTAACTCCCATTGTTCATCTCGGCGTCCGCAAATCTGGTAGATAGTGTCCTTGAGGTCTTCTTGATAAACTTCTCCAATGCGTCCCATGGTGATATGAGCTGCCATGCTCCTTCCCAGACTCCAGGTTGGTGCATTGAAAACACTATCTATAGGCTTCGTGATTGGCGCGAATGTCCTTCCCGGAACGTGAGCTTGAATCTTCCAGCGCTCCTCTTCAGGCAGAGTGGCGTTGAAGGTTCCCGTGAAGCTTGGCAATCCAATGTTCAGGTACTTGGTGACTTCCTTCAAGTGAAATCCAAAAGGTGTGCCTTCATCCGGTTGAGCGTACTTAATCTTCGCGTTCGTCATCCTAAAAGAGTAGAAAAGATGAGGAGTTAGAAAATGAGAAGAGAATAGTGATCTATGGCTTTAACTTAGTGGTCGTGTCCTACAGTCAGCGTGTGCTCTGATACCATCTCTGTAGTGACCCGACCCGAATGGATCAAGTGCTCTGTGCTCAGATGTCATCCCTGGATCAGTAATGCTGACACCACACAGTACATCGAAGGATTTATAGCAGAGTGGCAATCACAGACTTATTACATCGTTGTCTCAAAGAGAACTTATTACAATAAATATGGCTTAAGGCCATCTAATAATGATAACAGCGGAAGACTCGGAAGATAAATGGGTCCATCAACTCCAACGGCATCACTGAGTATAGAACCACGACCTAAAAGCACCTTACTCGTTGTCTGAAAAATCTGCAACATGAGAAGTTGCAGCCCGAAAACGGGTCAGCACATGGAATATGCTGGCAATGTAACACGTAGAGAGTAATGGAATGAAACAGCTATACTATATGCATATATGGCTAGTGGAAAGCTCTATGGTTACAGTTTTGCGTAAAGCCAGTTTTTCCCTACTGCAAAGGAATAAATTTATTTAACTATCATGGTAGTTGTTAAACATCGAGAATGGTTGACAGCATTCCGATCCCAATTAAGTGAACAGTTAAAACCCAACAACATTAATTAGAAGTAACATGTTGAGATTCACATGATATTCAAGTACTAGATACTCAAGTTGTCCATAACCGGGGACACGGCTAATCATGATTAGTTTGTACACTCTGCAGAGGTTTGCGCACTTTTCCCCACAAGACTCGATCGCCTCCGTTTGGTTTCTCACACTACATGGTGTTTGAGAAGACGGATGACCGAGACACAGTCTTTCAGAAGCGCTAGCACCTTACATGTGGGTAGACCGTACCACCTACAACCCCTACATCTGCTAGTCTACCCGTAAGAGTTCGCACGACTTAATCAACTATGCCAGAGCCCATAATGGCTTGTGGCTGCACACGGAAGTTTCTAGCATGAAAGATCTTATGATCCCTTTGAGCCTGGGTGGCGGTCCAAAAAAAACAGGCAAGTCCTGATAGACATCATGTGCCTCAATCCACCCAGATGTGTGTTTAAGTTGCCACCTTAGATAAACCATTAAATTATCAAATCTCACATCTGTCATGGATATCACTCACCCAATCCACGTTTACTAGCATAGCATGGCATAATAAGCAAACGTAGAAGTAACTCCCAAAGGTTTCATAATAAACAGGTAATAGGTACTACCTCATCTACTTCCCATCCCACAATTTAATTAGATCCTAATCATGCAGTGTGAGAGGATTGATCTAATGCAATAAAACATGGGTTGTAGAAAAGGTATGATCAAAGTGCTACTTGCCTTGCTGATGATCCGCGAGACCTAGGGTTTTAAAGTAACAAGCGGCGCAATCCGGGTGATCTATCGCAGACAAACAACTAACACACAATAAGTACTCATCTAATGCACAGGTAAAACTCGAACAAGAGAACGAACCAGAAAGTTCAACTTAAGAACTCCGGTTGCAAAGAAAGAATGAACCGAACAAACGACGGAAAAACAAACGGCGGAAGAAAACAACTCGGTTCTAGCAAATTGAAACTAGGTCAAATTTTACTGTAGCAAAGGCTTGTTCAAGTTAATTAGACGGAATGGCAGTTTCGAGACAAAACTCCAGGCGCTTGAATCACCTGATTCCGACAAACGAGCGAGAAGAAAGACTAGAACGAAGATCGGATCTGAGATCACGATCGCGGAATAAATCCGACGAAAAGAAAGAGACGAACGGTTAAACGAACGGACGTCGTTAATCGGGAAAGAATCGGTGATCACGTTCGTTGAGACGAACGGTCCGAAAGAAGAACGAAAACCGATCTAGGGTTTTTCGGAAAAGAAACCGAAAAAGAAACGGAAAACCGATCTAGGGTTTCGGAAGAAAACCGAAACAAAGCCGGAAGAAAAAGAAAAGAATCGGAGGGAAACGGAACGGTTCTTTTAGGAAAAACCGGACCCGGGAAGAAAAAGAGAGGCGCGGCTACCTCGGGAGGCGAGCTCCGGGCGGCGGCGGCGGCTTAGGCGCGGGGCGGCGCGGCTATGGCGGCGGCGGCTTAGGGCTGCGTGCTACTGCTTACTACGGCTTAGGAGGAGAGGGGGCGTCTTGGGGTATTTATAGGAGGGAGGGGGAGAGGGTAGACGCTTGGGCAAGGGGCAAGGGGGGCGCCGGCCTAGAGTCCTCCCAGGACTCAGCCTGGGGCGGGGCGGCGGCTGGCGCGCAGGGCGCTGGGGCGGCGGCGGCCTGGCCGGCTGGGCCTTGGCCCGGCTGGCCTGCGGGAGAGTTTTTTTTAAACGGTTTCACGCACAGAAAAACAAAAGAAAGAAAATCTAAACGAACTCCAAAATTCCTAAAGTAAATTTTCCCCGACTCCTAAAAATGAGCCGAACAAAATGAACTTTACTCCAGGCCTAAAATGCAATTTTTTTGAAAACACGCATTTTTCCCTATCCAAAAGAAAGCAAACAAAACTCCGGCAAACCAAAATTTGATTTATTCATTAAATCTTCATTTTTCCTCAATTTTGGGAAAGTCATATTATTCCCTCTCTCATATTTTTGATATCGGAAAAATTATTGAAGATGAAATAAATAAATCAAATGATCCCCTTTTCAAATTCGAGGAAACTCTCAAATATGAAAATAACGAAATCTCCAACTCTATCCAAAGGTCCTTGAGTTGCGTGAAATTTCTAGGATCAACCAGAATGCAAGAATAATATGTTATGCATGATGATCCAATGTATAGCATTCCAAATTGAAAATTTGGGATGTTACATCAACCAAAACCCTAATGTCACCTAGATACTCCAATGTCACCTCAAGTATCCATGCGTATGATTATACGATATGCATCACACAATCTCAGATTCATCTATTCAACCAACACAAAGACCTTCAAAGAGTGCCCCAAAGTTTCTATCGGAGAGTCAAGAAGAATACATGTGCCAACCCCTATGCATAAGTTCACGAGGTCACGGAACTCACAAGTTGATCACCAAACATACATCAAGTGGATCACGTGAATGTCCCATTGTCACCACAGATAAGCACATGCAAGATATACATCAAGTGTTCTCAAATCCATAAAGACTCAATCCGAGAAGACAACTTCAAAGGGAAAACTCAATCCATTACAAGAGAGTAGAGGGGAGAAACATCGTAAGATCCAACTATAATAGCAAAGCTCGTGATACAACAAGATCGTGCCGAATCAAGAACACGAGAGAGAGAGATGAAACACATAGCTACTGGTACATACCCTCAGCCCCGATGGTGAACTACTCCCTCCTCGTCACGGAGAGCGCCGGGATGATGAAGATGGCCACCGGAGAGGGATTTCCTCCTCTGGTAGGGTGCCGAAATGGCTCTAGTTTGGCTTTCGGTGGCTACAGAGGCTTGCGGCGGTGGAACTCCCAATCTATGTTTCTTTCTGGAAGTTTGGGTATATATAGGAGGTGTTGGAGTCAGGAACAAGTTCGGGGGCTCCCCGAGGCGGCCACGAGGTAGGGGGTGCGCCTAGGGGGGTAGGGCGCCCCCCCACCCTTGTGGTGGCCTCGGGACTCTTCTGGCCCATCTCTGGTACTCTGTGGGCTTCTTCTGGTCCAAAAATGATCTCCGCGAAATTTTAGGTCAATTGGACTCCGTTTGATTTTCCTTTTCTGCGATACTCAAAAACAATGAAAAAATAGAAACTTGCACTGGGCTCTAGGTTAGTAGGTTAGTCCCAAAAATCATATAAAATAGTATATAAATGCATATAAAACATCCAAGGTTGATAATATAATTGCATGGAACAATAAAAAATTATAGGTACGTTGGAGACATATCATACCGCTGGCCTAGGGAGTGGAACTTCCCCAAGATTTGAATTATCCCGAGATGTCAATACTGGTGCCCCCCTGTAGATCCGGGGGATACTTTTTCCCGTGTGAGTGTTGCAGGTGGCGTGTCTTCTGAGGGTTTGTTTGATGCTGCCAATCTTTCCCTGGTTAGGATTGATGGTCTTCTTGAAACTGTTTGTGGGGAGATGTCCCATGTTCCGACAACTGTTGAGCGTGTTAGTCGCGTGGATGGGATTCTTCCTCTCGGTAACGGTTTTGATGCTGAGTCTTCGAAGGAGGTTTTGTCAATTGAACCTAGATTTCTTGATGAGCTTCGTTAGAGCACTTCCCACCTTTGGACTAGCTTTGGGCTATTCAAGGGAATGCAGGATGCTCATTGCAAGCCTTTTGAAGATGAGGCCTGTGTTGTTGTCAGACAGATTCAAAGGCAAGAGTCTGTTCATTTGGGTCGTGAAGGAGGCCACGTGGAGCATGCCGAAGAGGTTTGTTTATGTTGGCTTTTGATAGTTCTTTGCATTAATGTTCATTGTTAGCTTTCAACTTTTACTGTTTTTAGTCATAGGTGACCCTTATTGATTTCATGTGTCCTAAACTTCTTCTTTTTAGTATTAGTGTTTCCTAGGTGGCCTTCTCTGTTTACAGTCTCTGAACTTCAGGGGCTACAGCACCTGAACTTCCGGGATTTCCATAACCGGCCCTTTTTGTTCCCTTTTGTATTATAGTAGTTTAATATCTGACCTTCTACGTTTACTATATTTGGACTTCCACTATGTGTCAGTGGTCCATTGGCGCTGGGGTTTCTGATGCTGAGCAGGGGCAAGACAGCTGGAGGCCCAAAGAAGTATCCCGCAGTAGAGCCATCAGTTGCTGTAGATACTAGTTCTCCAGCTCTTCCTAGTGCAGCACAACCAACAATTTTTGTTGTTTCAGATTCTCCAGCTACTCCAGCTGCTGTTGATGTCCTTGCCGACGACACTACAATGTCTACTGGAGATGATGATGAAGAGACTGAAAGCAATAGCTTGGGGGGAAGATTGATCATTCCAGTGATGCGACTGGTCTTGGCAAGAATCCATAAAGAGAGGAGCATGCTTCTCTCTTCTTTCCCCATCCCCATCCCTTTTGTTGTTGGTTTTGGTCCATGATATCCCTGTGTACTGCCTGTGTGGTGCAAGTTGAACTTCTAGTTTGAGCTTCGTCGTGTGGTTTGTAAATGAAGTTAAGTGAACCTGTTTCTATGTGGGGGGAGGTTTGTAATGCATGGGTTGTGATGTTTCTAATCCTGTGGATTTATCTTTTGTGGTGTAGCAGCTGAAATGTGCTTGTGTTTGTTTGTTGCTCCTGTCATGATCTATGAGCTTGAATGTTGCTCTTAATTTCTATTTCTTTTGCTGAGCAGATAGTGAACTTGTTGTCGTCCGAAAGAAGGTTGATGACTTTTATCTCAGTGTAACTAGGCTTAACAATGATCGTTCTAAGAGGTGCGTGCAGCTGGTCAAAATTTACATCCATCTACCCCTATGAACTACCTGTGGTTTCATACCTGAACTTATTTACTCTATATTGCTGAACTTCTTCTACTTCTCTGGTGCTGAACATCTAGCTTTTTTGTACTGCCTGTTGTGATGTAGCTGAACTTCTGTGCTTATATGTGTTATGAACTTCTTGAGTTCCTGATGCTAAACTTCTTTTACTTTCTATTCCTTGTTTTAGATCAAAGATTATGTTCCAAAACAATGAGTGTGAAGCTACTATTGAAGATGTCGCAATATCTTTTTCTCCTCGCGGAATGCTTCGATCTAATGTAGCTGAGGTTGCATTGTATTGTCTACGTGCGAAATACCAGGGATCAGATAAACTCATCCTGCCGTATTGGGTTTGTGTAAGTTAACCCTATAGTAATTTCTTTTCTGTTTTGTTCCTTACCATTTTAGTTAAAACTTGTTTGTCTCATTTTGTATTTTCTTATGTCGCTGTTGTCTGCAGTATTTTAGGACAAGATTTTCAGAGGTCATTTTGATTCCTGTGTGAGGAAATACTTCTTGGCATCTGGTCCAGATAGCATGGATGCACACGATTCTGTAAGCATTATCTTGTTCTTTGTCTCTGTATTAGTTTGCGCTACGATCCACTCTGTTTATATTGTTTTTTTTCTTTGTACCGTTTGATATTAATTTTCAGTTTTTAATGATTCGTGTGTTTATGTTGCTTCAGGTTGTTTTCCCCACTTTTGACTCGCCTGAAATTCCTGCTCACTTGGGTGGTGTTGGTCATTGCGTTTCGATATTTCTTGACCTGAAGAATTCAAGGTTCTAGCTTCTCGACTCCTACTACAAACCAAACGATGACTGTGCGGTACACCTGTTTCGGCGGATGACTAATAACATCAAGAACCTTTGGAACGATGCCAACAACGATAGGGAGACACCCTTCAGTCCTCTTTCTATTGATCATTTCTCTTTGGATTGGATTGATGTCCCCCAGCAGACTAACAAGTATGAGTTCCACTTTCTCTCTATCACTTCTGATTAACTGTAGTTGTACGTAAGCTGCAACATCTTTTATTTGTTGGCTTTCTTTTTTGTTTTAACAATGTTCTTTCTTTTGTTTGATGGTAGTATCGACTGCGTATTCTTCATTCTTACGAATGTTAATTCATTTCATGAAGGGGTTCTTGCAAATTATTCCCATGAAAATATCGCGGATATCAAGAAGACGTGGTTGTACTCAATTGCTTCTTCTAACCTATTTGAAACAGACTTCCAAGGTCTGTTTGGCTACTATACATGTATGTCTTGAAACTTGGACTGCCTACCTATACTGCATCTTTTATTCTACATGAACTTCATTTTTATCTTGTCTATTTTGCTTGTGTATTTTGTTTTAGTATTTTCCCCTTTCATTGCTTACTTGGACAACAACATTTCTTATACTTGAACTTCAGAGATTATACCTTTTTATGCTTTTGTTAGCTGTAGTTGAATGTTTTCCAATTCATCTGTTTATCTTGAACTTTGGGTTGTGCCTGAACTTCATTTAGTTTTTAAATGCAACACATTTTTTAGGTCAGCTTGAGTAGTAACGATGTCATCTATATTTGTTGGACTATACATTGTGTTGTACCTGAACTTCAGTTATATTTAATGGTCTTTTTTCTCTTCCTTTTCTTTGAAAGTGGAGCTGTTGGACTTGACCGATTACCACTACTCATTCCTCGGGTCACAGGAATACCGGCCTAGGGAGGAATCGATAAGTACAACTCCGAGAGAAGATGATAGCTCTTGAACCCTTATTCCTTCCAAGTTGGGGAAGCAGGCCGTCGGTATTTGTGCTGCTCCAAACACCCCTTGCTCCAAGAAGGTTGGTGCAGTCGAAGAAGAGGTGATTTCGTCGGATGATGATTTTGAGTAGATTGCTTACTCGAAGAATGGTAAATCTACTGCTGGTACTGTTGTTGGGAGAGGTGGGAAGAATGTTGTCATCACCAGGAGGAAATCAGCAGTTGAGTCTGGCAACATAACTTCCTCCAATAGAGCATCAAGATTGCCTTTGAAGTGGCGTTCTGCTGTCACTCCCCTAAATAAATATAGTTACCCTCATCTATCCGAGGCCCGGACGTTAAGACAGTATGTGCTTAGTGAAGATGGTCTGAAGAAGTATTATGAGTGAGTTTTTTCTTCTTATTTTTGTTGCTGCCAGACATGCTACTTTGTTGTGAACCTCTGTTGTTATATTATTTGAACTTCTGTTCATTTATCCTTGCCATGGATTTGCGCTTCTAATATTTTTCCCATCCTTTTGAATCTACAGCACAAGCTACAACATGTTTACCATCCCTGGGAATGTGATTAACCTCACAGGACATGTCCTTTATACTCTTTTCGGTGAAGGGCAGCAGATGGAAGGAGATGTAATGGATTATCTCATAAACTTGTGGAAGGATAAGCCGGAGACCTCTGAGATCTTCTCTTCCGCTGACAGGGTTGTACTTAGTCCCTACTTCATACAGGTTTTAGTTCTTTGTAACCCTATCTCTCTTTTTTGCTCTAGTTTTGGTGTAGTGGCATTCGGGAGGTGTTTTTAATTATGTTTTTATGAATGCAGTACTCTGTGGAGTATGATTTTTTTGCTGCAACAGTTCCAAAATTCGATGCAAAAAATCGGTTAAACTCCTCCCATTGTTTGTTCGCAAGGTTGATTAGATTTTTATAACTCTTGCTTTTTTTAATTTTATGTTCATCCTTTTGCTGAGTTTGTCCAGAAGTTTTTTTTCAACTTGGTTGTTTTAATACCTATGTTTTATAGTTTGTGTTCACCATTTCTTTCAATCTTGGCAGGTTTTTTTTGATACTATTCAAGCCAATTGACACAATAGCGCACTACAGTGTGCATGTGCTGAATAGATATCATGGGAGAATTGATATCGTGGGAGCATTGATATCGTGGGAGTATTCACTTCCTTACACTAATAAGGGAATGTCACGAACAAGTTTCCACGGAGACATCCAAAATATCGTGAGTGTTTCTTAGCTTGAACCTCCCATCATATTCTCTTTTTTGACACGAAGTTTATTATGCCTTCTGTTGACAAAATATTTTCTATCCCTGTTTTGGTAATGCTGCTTGAACTGACTATCATTTGATAGTTGAACTTCTAGTATAGTTTACCTGGATTTTATTCAAGTGTCGCTTTATGTACCTGAACTTAACTATTTTGGTTAACATGTTTTTGATTTAATCTTATTTGTCATTTCTGGCAAATCAAGATATTTATTGAGTTGCTCGAGGAGGTGTATGGCAAGGCTGCGTACAAAGCGAGCAAGCAGCCTAACTGGGTGAATATTGCAAAGAGGCCAACTTTTATCGATGTTCCAAAGCAAGTGAATAATGATTGTGGTTTCTTTGCCGTGGAGTTCTGCTCTACATATGATGGCAATAAGCTTGTTGAAGATTTTGGTGATGTGAAAGTATGTTTTGTCCTTGTTCTTGTCTCATCATCCTTTCATTTTTCTTGTGTGTTTTTGCTGAGACACTCCTGCTGTGGTTTTAGTTATCCTTTACTAAACCATCATTTCATTTCATGTTTGCAGGCTGCTTCAGATGACTGGAAGGCCTAGCTCATGCACACTCTAGTCTTTAGCGAGAAGAATGAAATTGTGCGTGTAGAGCTTCCTGACGAGATCCTGTCCTTGGGCCCATGAATTCGAAGCATTAGTTTTAGTGTAGATTCAATTTCGTAAAGATTTAGGTTTGATAGTGATTGGAATGATTTTCTAAAGATTTGGTTGTAAGAATTGGTTAGTAATTTGTGTATCTATAGCTGCAACACTATGATTTATGATATTGAGGAAAAATGTATTTGGTATGAACAATGATTTCGCTTGTGAATTTCATTGTACTGCATCGTTTTCAGTATCCATGTGTTGTATGTTTCCCCCCCAGCATATGTACTTGAACTTCTCTCTGGGCTATGGTTGAACTGCTGGTTTTTGTGTTGTTTAATTTTTGGCTCCAACATATGATCTTTGACTTGAACTTCTGCTTGAGATCTAGCTAGGCTACTGGTTTCAGATGAAGAGGATTTTCTGTGTCGTGTAATGTATTGTTTTTTTTAACTCAACCAATATGTAGCCTTTTGCATAGAATCTATATGTGTTTTTTTGTGATTTTTCAATTGTGAATGGTTTTCAACTATAACTTCATGCAAAAATATTCTCATACACTCCTTTACGTTTCTTTATCTTTTGTCGGCACTCTACTGAACTTCTGCATGTATCCAAACAGAAGTTCATACCTAGACACGTTGTCTTAGGCTTGACCTCCTCGGCATCATTTCTTTCTAAGAGTGTTGGACATGTGAGTTGTTTGTGTCCTGCAACCTTTTTGCACACACTACATTGCCTGTGTCCAAGTGGCACTCTGTTCGCAACGAGCACGACGACTCTATGTGCAGATGGTGCCTTTATTTGAGCTCTCTTGTCACTTTTCTTTGCTATAGAAAGTTTCTTCCTACCCTTTATTTCAGACTACAGTGGTAGTTTCATCGTCTCTTGTTGCCGCTGCTGCATTAATTGGTCAACACCCTGCTTGCATTTGTTGGCTTGAGCAGCGGTCTAGAGCATTTCAGCTTCATAGTATTGAAGGTCATCTTAAATTTCAGCATCCTCTTCAGCCATCCTTTCGTTAGCATTCGCTCGATTTGCTGAACGTATTGTATCAAGTTCTTCCACGAGCCTCTTGAGAACATAGAAGGCTCAGTCATATTGTTGGTCACATCTCATCATTTTCTTATTAACCACCAAATAAAGCTGCAGCAAGATGTCTTGCTTCGATAATCTTGAGCTGCCATCCGATGCAGTTGTGTTGTAGTCCCTTGTATCAAATGTTGGTTGTGATTTTGCAGTCTTTGTGTACCGTTTGAGGATATACTTGTCTAGAAATTTGTCAAGCTTTAGGTAGTCCAGTATGTTCATGACGTGAAGGTAGAACAAGCCTGCATTTTGTGATGAATGCAAAATACATAGTTTTTGAGCTAGCAATGAGTTTCATATATTTCGATATGATACTACTAGTTTAGCTATTTAATGACTTTGTTTTCCGCTCACCTGTGTGTGTCCAAAGCTTGCATTCACACTCATATAGTTCATTATCTAGGTCGGCTACAACTTGGAATTCATGCTTTGACCAGGCAAATCTTTCTTCATCATCATGGCCAGCCTTGTTGTGGAAGTACACAAGGTGCTTAGTGGGCTCTGCTGCAGGCTTTGCACAAAATAGTGTGGCTTTTCTCATCCTAGTCCTCATCTCGCTGTACACGGCTCTCGTGTACTTGATAGCCATGTCTTCCTCGTAGCCGTAAGTTGTTTTTGTCACAGGATTGGTCTACACATGTCAAAAACTAAGATATTATTCGAAGTAGAGTCATGGGTTTCATTTTTTAAATACAAAGTGCACATGTTGTAGCGACCAGACCTCAAACAGTATGATCTCTATGCTCCGGTGTCATCCCTGGATCAGTAATGCTGACACCACACAGTACTCGGAGGATTTATAACAGAGTAGCAATCACACACATATTACATTGAGTGTCTCAATAGAGAACTTATTACAATAAATATGGCTTAAGGCCATGTAATAATGATAACAGCGGAAGGATTGGAAGATAAGTGAGTCCATCAACTCCAACGGCATCACTGAGTATAGAACCACGACCTAAAAACTCCTTAATCGTCGTCTAAAAAGTTTGCAACATTAACGTTGCAGCCCGAAACGGGTCAGCACATGGAATATGCTGGCAAGGTAACACACAGAGAGTAATGGAATGAAACTGCTATACTATATGCATATTGGGCTGGTGGAAAGCTCTATGGTTACAGTTTTGCGTAAAGCCAATTTTTCCCTACAACAAAGGAATAAATTTTATATACTATCATGGTAGTTGTTAAACATTGAGAATGGTTGACAGCATCCTCAATCCCAATTAAAGTAATCATCATTAAACAAAACCCAACAAACTTAATTTAGAGTAACATGTTGAGATTCACATGATAATCCAAGTACTAGATACTCAAAAAGTCCATAACCGGGGACACGGCTAATCATGATTAGTTTATTACACTCTGCAGAGGTTTGCGCACTTTTCCCCACAAGACTAGATCGCCTCCGTTTGGTTTCTCGCACTACATGATGTTTGAGAAGACGGATGACCGAGACATAGTCTTTCAGAAGCACTAGCACCTTACGATGGATAGACCGTTACACCTACTTTCCCCTACATCTGCTAGTCTACCCTGTAAGAGTTCGCATGACTTAATCAACTATGCCAGAGCCCATAATGGCTTGTGGCTGCACACGGAAGTTTCTAGCATGAATAATCTCATGATCCCTTTGAGCCTGGGTGGCGGTCCCAAAAGAAACAGGCAATCCTGGAATACCCAGGTACCTCAATCCGCCCAGATGTGTATTTAAGTTGCCACCTTGGATAAACCATACAAACTCACATCTGTCATGGATATCACTCACCCAATCCACGTCTACTAGCATAGCATGGCATAATGGCAAACGTAGAAGTAACTCCCAAAGGTTTGATAATAAAACAAGTAATAGGTACTACCTCAACTACTTCCCATCCCACAATTTAATTAGATCCTAATCATGCAATGTGTGAGGATTGATCTAATGCAATAAAACTGGGTAGTAGGAAAGGTATGATCAAAGTGTTACTTGCCTTGCTGATGATCCGCGAAACCTAGAGATTCGAAGTAATAGGCGGCGCACTCCGGGTATTCTATCACAGACAAACAAACAAGCATACAATAAGCACTCATCTAATGCACAGGTAAAACTCAAATAAGAGATCTAACCAGAAAGTTCAACTTAAGAACTCCGGTTGGCAAAAAGAATCAAATCAAACGAAGCAACGAAAGTCAAACGACGAAAAAAATGACTTCGTTCTACTAATCTGGATCTAAGGCAATTTTTTACACTAGCAAAAACTTGTTTAAGTTGGTTAAACGGATAGAGGGTTTCGAGACGAAACTCCAGGCGCTTGAATCACCTGATTCCGATAAGAGCGAAAAGTTATACTAAAACGAAAATTGGATCAGAAATCGCGATCAGAAAATAATCGCGGAAAATCCGAGAAAAAGAAAAACGAGAAACAGATTAACGAACGAACGTTCGTTAACCGGATCTAAACGACGAATACGTTCGTTAAAATAAACGAACGAGCGAAGGCTCGCTGTTTAACCTAAACCGAGAAAAAAATAAAACCGATCTAAAATAAAAAACAAAAACAAAAAAAACCGACGGTTTTTCGAAAAAACGGCGGCACGGATTTCGAGGCAAACCTCGGGCGGCGGGTCGGCGCGGCGGCGGTGCGGCTGCGGCAAGCGGCGGCGGCGGCGTGCGGCGGCGGGGTCTGCGGCGGCGGCGCGAGCGGGCAGCAACGGCGGCTCGGGGCTAGGGTTTCTGCCCGGGGGTGGGCCGGCTTATAAAGGCTAGTCGGGCCGGAGTCCCGGTCGGACACGGCCCGTAGGTCGGTGCGATTTTTTTAAAAAAAAATAATTACGCGCAGAAGAAAATTAAAAATTAATACTAAACGGACTCCAAAAATCCCGAAATAAATTTTCCCGAGCTTCTAAAATCAAGCCGCACAAGGTGAACATTTATTTAGGGCCTAAATGCAATTTTGAAAAACGCACATTTTTCCTAAATTCAAATAAAATAATGAAAAACTCCGAAACAAAATCTTATTTGATTTTATTATTAAATCCTCAATATTTCTTTATTTTGGGAAAGTCATTTTATTCCCTCTCTCATATTTTTGTAATAGAAATAATTGATGATAAAATAATTAAAATCAAATGATCCTATTCTCAAAATTTGAGAAAACTCAAATATGAAAATAACGAAATCACCAACTCTCCCCGTGGGTCCTTGAGTTGCATAGAATTTTCTAGGATCAAAACCAAAAGCAAATAATATATGATATGCATTGATGATCTAATGTATGACATTCCAAATTGAAAATTTGGGATGTTACAAACCTACCCCCCTTAAGATGAATCTCGCCCTCGAGATTCGGGTTGGCTAGAAAATAGGTGAGGGTGGTCTTTGAGCAAATCTTCCTCTCGTTCCCAGGTGGCTTCATCCTCCGTGTGGTTGCTCCACTGAACTTTGCAAAACTTGATAACCTTGCTGCGAGTGACTCGGCTGGCAAACTCGAGAATCTTAATTGGTTTCTCCTCATAGGTCAAATCATTATCCAACTAAATTGCTTCCAATGGCACTATGTCTCTCAAGGGTATGTAAGCCATCTCCGCGTGGCACTTCTTCAACTAAGAAACGTGGAACACATCATGAACTCTTGACAATCCTTCGGGCAATTCCAACTTGTAGGCCACTTCTCCCATATGTTCCAATACTCGGTATGGTCCTACAAATCGTGGCGCTTACTTTCCCTTAACACCAAAACGCTTTGTTCCCTGAAGTGGAGATACTCGAAGATAAACTCGGTCTCCGACTTCGTAAACTGTCTCCTTGCGTTTAGAATCTGCGTAGCTCTTCTGTCTGGACTGAGCTACCTTGAGCCTATCGCGAATCAATTTCACCTTCTATTCAGACTCTTTAATCAAATCAGGCCCAAACAACTGGCGGTCTCCAACTTCGTCCCACGACAACGGTGTCCTGCACCTCCTTCCGTACAAAGCTTCGAAAGGGGCCATCTTTAAACTGGTTTGGTAACTATTGTTGTAAGAGAACTCTGCATATGGCAAATTGTCATCCCAACTAGATCCACAATCTAGCGCACAAGCTCTCAGCATATCCTCCAAAATCTGATCGAGTCTCTCGGTCTGTCCATCTGTCTGTGGATGAAAAGCTGTGCTGAACTCTAGCCTGGTACCCAAAGTTTCATGCAACTGCTTCCAGAACTTTGAGGTAAACTGGGTTCCTCTATCTGATACGATACTCCTCGGAACTCCATGCAGACATACGATCCTGGTCATGTATATCTTTGCCAACTTAGCACTGGTGTAAGTGGTCTTTACTGGGATGAAATGAGCTACTTTCGTCAACCGATCGACTACAACCCAAATCGAGTCATAGCCTGAATGAGTCATGGGTAATCCCGTGATAAAATCCATGCCTAACTTATCCCACTTCCATTCGGGTATCGGCAATGGTTGTAACAATCCTGCTGGCTTCTGATGCTCTGCCTTTACTCTCTGACACACATCACAAACTGCTACATACTCCGCAATATCCTTCTTCATTCCGGTCCACCAGAAAATATCCTTCAAATCCAAATACATCTTGGTATTCCTGGGTGAATCGAATATGGTGAATCGTGTGCCTCTTGCAGAATCAACTTCCTGATCTCCGGGTCATTGGGCACATAAACACGGTCTTCAAACCATAGGGTATCGTGCTCATCCTCACGAAATCCTTTAGCCTTTCCTTCGCTTATTTTCTCCTTTATAGAGGCAATCTCCTTGTTAGTCTTCTGAGCTTCTCTGATTCTATCCATCAAAGTTGACTGAATATCCAATGCTTCTACATAGCCTCTCGGAACTATTTCCAAACATAACTCTCGAAGATTTTTGGATAACTCCCTTGGTATTTCTCCCGTCATTAATGTATTAACATTGCTCTTACGGCTCAATGTGTCAGCTACTACATTAGCCTTTCCAGGATGGTAATGCAATCTCATATCATATTCCTTGATGAGCTCCAACCATCTCCTTTGTCTGAGGTTTAACTCCTTCTGCGTGAAAATGTACTTCAAACTCTTATGATCTGTGTACACCTCGCAATGGTTTCCAATGAGGAAATGTCTCCATGTTTTCAATGCATGCACTACGGCTGCTAATTCCAAATCATGCGTAGCATAATTCAACTCATGAGGTTTCAGTTGTCTTGAGGAATATGAAACAACTCTCCCTTCCTGCATAAGCACTGCTCCAAGTCCTCGACGTGAAGCGTCGCAATACACCTCATAGTCCTTGGTCTGATCTGGCAAAATCAACACTGGTGAAGTAACCAAGCATTTCTTCAACTCCTAGAAACTAGCCTCACATTCCTCAGTCCATTTTAACTTGGTATCCTTCTTTAATAACTCCGTCATAGGCTTTGCAATCTTGGTGAAATTCTTAATGAATCTCCGGTAGTATCCTGCGAGTCCAAGAAAACTCTGTATCTCTCCAACCATGGTTGGTGCTTCCCACTTGGTCACGGTATCAACCTTGGTGGGATCTACTGCTATTCCTTCTCCGGATATAACGTGTCCGAGGAATCCTACTTCCTTCAACCAAAACTCACATTTGCTGAACTTGGCATACAACTGATGTTCTCTGAGCTTACCAAGTACCGAACGCAAATGCTCCTTATGCTCCTCTTCATTTTTTGAGTAAACTAGGATACCATCAATGAACACCACGACGAACTTATCCAAAACTCCATAAACACTTTATTCATCATGTTCATAAAATAGGCAGGTGCGTTAGTCAGACCAAATGACATAACGGTATACTCGTACAGCCCATACCTGGTGGTAAAAGCTGTCTTAGGAATATCCTGTTCTCGAATCTTCAACTGGTGGTATCCTGATCGCAGATCGATCTTGGAAAATACCTTAGCTCCTTGCAATCGATCAAACAGTTCATTGATCATTGGTAGTGGGTACTTGTTCTTAATTGTTACTTCATTCAATCCTCGATAATCAACAACCATCCTTAACGATCCATCCTTCTTCTCCACTAGAAGTACTGGCGATCCCCAAGGCGAAGAACTTGGGCGAATATATCCCTTATCCAGTAACTCTTTAATCTGCTTCTTAATTTCCACCAAATCCTTTGCAGGCATCCTGTATGGTCTCTTTGATATTGGCCCTGTGCCTGGCAATAGCTCAATCAAAAACTCAATGTCTCTATCCGGTGGCATGCCTGGTAACTCCTCTGGAAATACTTCAGGGAAATCCCTTACCACTGGTACTTCCTCCTGCACAACTCCTGTTAAACAATCTACTTGAGTCCCTTTTGGCATATGTCGGGATACATACTTGATCCTTCTCCCTTCTGGGGTGGTAAGAAAAATTGTCTTACTAGCACAATCGATGTTTCCTCCATACCTCGACAGCCAATCCATACCCATAATTACATCCAATCCTTGTGATTCCAAAATGATTAAATCCGAGGGAAACACATGCCTACCTATACTCAATGGCACTTGAAAACATCCTTGACTGGCCATATACTCCGCTCCTGGTGAGCTTGCTAGCATAGGTGTTCTAAGAACCTTAGTGGGCAGGTTATACTTATCCACAAATCCCCTTGATATGTATGAATGCGATGCACCAGTATCAAAAAGAACGAGTGCAGTAAATGACTTAACCAAAAACTTACCGATTACGGCATCCGGCTGCTCTTCAACCTCCTCCACGTTAACGTGGTTCACCTGTCCCCTGTTGAAAGGGTTCGGCTTCTTCCCAGAACTTCCATTGCCATTCTGGCCTTCAGGACATTCATTGGCATAATGTCCGGTCTTCTGACACTTAAAGCAAGTGACTTGGCTCAGGTCTTTCTTGGATGGGGTTGATGGGTTGGTACGATTATGGCCGTTGCTTCCTCCATTGCCATTACCATTCCTGGTGCCATTGTGATTCTGCGAGCTACCTCCTCCATGGGTATGCCGAAAATGTCCTCCCGGTCTAGGGGTAAAACGCGGCATCTGCTGAGCTCCTGAATTGTACTTTCCTTGTCCATACTTCCTCTTGCGGTTCTCAATTTGCTACTGCTTGCCTTCAATCATAAGAGCACGGTCTACCAACTCCTGGTAGTTGTTGAAGGTTGCTACCATCAACTGCATGCTCAACTCATCATTCAGTCCTTCCAGAAACTTCTCCTGCTTGGCTGCATCCGTAGCAACGTCATCTGGGGCATAACGTGCTAATTTACTAAAGTCCTCCACATACTGGCCAACTGTCCATCCTCCTTGGCGCAAGTTGCGAAACTCACGCTTCTTCATGGCCATAGCTCCTGCTAAAACATGGGCAGTATGAAAGGCCTACTGAAACTGGTCCCATGTGACAGTGTCGACAGGGAAAGTGGCTGTGAAATTCTCCCACCATGATGCTGCGGGTCCTTCAAGCTGATGTGCGGTAAACTTCACCTTCTCCGCATCTGTGCATCCTGCTGTGGTCAACTCTCTAGCTGTCTTGCGGAGCCAATCATCTGCTACTATCGGCTCGGTGCTACTAGAAAACCCCGGTGGATTCAGCCTAAGAAAACGGGCTAAGTGATCAATAGGTGGTGGTGGTGGTGGGTTGTTGTTGTTGTTCCCCTGATTCTGATTCTGGACTAGCAACTGCATCAATGTGTTCTGCTGCTGGATCAACTGGGTGAGCTCCGGTGGAAAGGTAAATCCGGGGTCATGTCTCGGAGGTATCTGAGGGTTTAGAAAAGATGAGATGTAAGAATAGAGGGGGTCTAAAGAGAAAACACTACCCATATGCACATGAGGCAAAAGCAAACAATTCACTTCATTCAATCAAACAAGGGCATACAATCGATCTAACTATCGCAAAAGTGCTCGGACTACTATATTTACATGGTGGACTACTACTACTGATGAGGTGGTCTACTAGAAATATTCTTCGGTTGCAGACTCCATGATATCTGCTCTGGCTTCATCAACATAGTCATCATCGCTATCATCTGGGTCCGAGTCGGTGTCGTCGATGATGATGTAGTCTTCCGGGCGAATCTCCTTGGGTTCTTCGTCTTCATCTACCGGTGTAGGGCCTCCCATAAATATTGCTAGCTTCATTGTTAGGTCGGCATTCTTATCCACTAGTACTTCAATTTCTTCTTCATAATCTTCACGTGTAGCCTTGAGTTCTTCCTCCAGTTCCTTGATTCTTGTCCTTGCCTTCTTCAGGTCTATCATGTCGGCGCACATCTGGTTCCCCTATCGTCGAATGTGCTGGTTTAACTCCTGGATAAAAGCTGCAACTGATCTATCCTTTCTGGTGCTGATCATCTCCCAGTGCTCATCTCGACGCCCACAAATCTGGTAGATAGTATCCTTGAGATCATTACGGTAGACTTCCCCAATGCGTCCCATGGCGATGTGAGCTGCCATGCTCTTTCCTAGACTCCAAGTTGGTGCATCAAAAGAAAACTCTATGGGCTCAGTGACTGGCATGAACGACCTTCCTGGAACTTGAACTTGAATCATCCAACGCTCTTCTTCAAGTAAAGTGGCGTTGTAGGTTCCGGTGAAGCTGGGTACTCCTATGTTCAGGTATCTCGTGACTTCCTTCAAGTGACGTCCAAAGGGTGTATCTTCATCCGGTTGCCTGAACCTATTCCTTGCATCCGCCATCCTAAAGAGTAGAAAAGATGAGAGGTCAGAAGAGAAGAGAGTGAATAGTGATCTAGGTCTTTAGCTTAGTGGTTGTGTCCTACAGTCAGCGTGTGCTCTGATACCATCTTTGTAGCGACTAGAACTCAAACAGTCTGATCTCTGTGCTCCGGTGTCATCCCTGGATCAGTAATGCTGACACCACACAGTACTCGGAGGATTTATAACAGAGTAGCAATCACACACTTATTACATCGAGTGTCTCAATAGAGAACTTATTACAATAAATATGGCTTAAGGCCATGTAATAACGATAACAGCGGAAGGCTTGGAAGATAAGTGAGTCCATCAACTCCAACGGCATCACTGAGTATAGAACCACGACCTAGAAACTCCTTAATCATCGTCTGAAAAGTCTGCAACATTAAACGTTGCAGCCCGAAACGGGTCAGCACATGGAATATGCTGGCAAGGTAACACACAGAGAGTAATGGAATGAAACTGCTATACTATATGCATATTGGGCTGGTGGAAAGCTCTATGGTTACAGTTTTGCGTAAAGCCAATTTTTCCCTACAACAAAGGAATAAATTTTATATACTATCATGGTAGTTGTTAAACATTGAGAATGGTTGACAGCATCCTCAATCCCAATTAAAGTAATCATCATTAAACAAAACCCAACAAACTTAATTTAGAGTAACATGTTGAGATTCACATGATAATCCAAGTACTAGATACTCAAAAAGTCCATAACCGGGGACACGGCTAATCATGACTAGTTTATTACACTCTGCAGAGGTTTGCGCACTTTTCCCCACAAGACTCGATTGCCTCCGTTTGGTTTCTCGCACTACATGGTGTTTGAGAAGACGGATGACCGAGACATAGTCTGTCAGAAGCACTAGCACCTTATGATGGATAGACCGTTACACCTACTTTCCCCTACATCTGCTAGTCTACCCTGTAAGAGTTCGCACGACTTAATCAACTATGCCAGAGCCCATAATGGCTTGTGGCTGCACATGGAAGTTTCTAGCATGAATAATCTCATGATCCCTTTGAGCCTGGGTGGCGGTCCAAAAAGAAACAGGCAATCCTGGAATACCCAGGTACCTCAATCCACCCAGATGTGTATTTAAGTTACCACCTTAGATAAACCATTAATTAACAAACTCACATATGTCATGGATATCACTCACCCAATCCAGGTCTACTAGCATAGCATGGCATAATGGCAAACGTAGAAGTAACTCCCAAAGGTTTGATAATAAAACAGGTAATAGGTACTACCTCAACTACTTCCCATCCCACAATTTAATTAGATCCTAATCATGCAATGTGTGAGGATTGATCTAATGCAATAAAACTGGGTAGCAGGAAAGGTATGATCAAAGTGTTACTTGCCTTGCTGATGATCTGCGAAACCTAGAGATTCGAAGTAACAGGCGGCGCACTCCGGGTATTCTATCACAGACAAACAAACAAGCATACAATAAGCACTCATCTAATGCACGGGTAAAACTCAAATAAGAGATCTAACCAGAAAGTTCAACTTAAGTACTCTGGTTGGCAAAAAGAATCAAATCAAACGAAGCAACAAAAGTCAAACGACGAAAGAAAACGACTTCGTTCTACTAATCTGGATCTAAGGAAATTTTTACAGTAGCAAAAACTTGTTTAAGTTGGTTAAACGGATAGAGGGTTTCAAGATGAAAATCCAGGCGCTTGAATCGCCTGATTCCGATAAACGAGTGAAAAGTTATACTAAAACGAAAATCGGATCAGAAATCACGATCAGAAAATAATCACGGAAAATCCGAGAAAAAGAAAAACGACGAATGGATTAACGAATGAACGTTCGTTAACCGGATCTAAACGACGAATACGTTCGTTAAAACGAACGAACGCTCGCTATTTAACCAAAACCGAGAAAAAAATAAAACCGATCTAAAATAAAAAAATGAAAACTAAAAAAACCGATGAAAAACCGACCATTTTTGAAAAAAATGGCGGCACGGATTTCGAGGCGAACCTCGGGCGGCGGGTCGGCGAGGCGGCGGCGGCGGCTCGGGCGGGGCTGGGGCTGGGCGCCTCGGGGCTAGGGTTTCGGCCCGGGGGTGGGCCGGCTTATAAAGGCTAGTCGGGCCGGAGTCCCGGTCGGACACGGCCCGTAGGTCGGTGCGATTTTTTTTAAATAATTACACGCAGAAGAAAATTAAAAATTAATACTAAACGGACTCCAAAAATCCCGAAATAAAATTTCTCGGGCTTCTAAAATCAAGCCGCACAAGGTGAACATTTATTTAGGGCCTGAATGCAATTTTGAAAAACACACATTTTTCCTAAATTCAAATGAAATAACGAAAAACTCCGAAACAAAATCTTATTTGATTTTATTATTAAATCCTAAATATTTCTTTATTTTGGGAAAGTCATTTTATTCCCTCTCTCATATTTTTGTAATAGAAATAACTGATGATAAAATAATTAAAATCAAATGATCCTATTCTCAAAATTTGAGAAAACTCAAATATGAAAATAACGAAATCCCCAACTCTCCCCGTGGGTCCTTGAGTTGCGTAGAATTTTCTAGGATCAAAACCAAAAGCAAATAATATATGATATGCATTGATGATCTAATGTATAACATTCCAAATTGAAAATTTGGGATGTTACACATGTTGAAGGAAGTCACAATATGATGGGGGTGTTTTTTTGTCTTAATACCATGCTGGTAATTGTTTGCTCGTTCTCCTTCTGCATCCGAGTTTGTATGCAAGCATTTACCCGCCTAGCAAACTTGTGTAGGTTCTGGGTCCCCTTGAGAAACCCTCTCTTGAGCACGTGATTCATGCTCTCGCTTCATTGTGTAGAAGTCATTCTAGCATAGAAAATGTTCTTGTAATAAGCTAATATCCACATTTTCCTATCACTCCACAACTGCATCATCATCTGGTCATTCTGCAGGTTGTACTTTTGCATGGTGCAACCCAGGCAGCTTCAAACTCTGTTGGCATTAGCGGACAGTTTAAGATTGCTGTGAACTCCTCTTTGAATGTTTTATACTTTTTGTATAAGAACGTGAGGTATTCCTTGAACTTCTTTAGGATGTGCCAACGGCATAGCTTGTGGACGATGTTTGGGAATGATTGTGGTACAACTTTTGCCATCGACACGCACTTCTGCATGAATAAAAAAATTTAACTTCCTTCTTTTTCATTGATGGTGAACTTATGTTGTACAAGTACTTGAACTTCGCAGGTAGCAGTATGACTATCTAAAAATGTCAGATGTATTTTTTCCTTACATCAGTGTTGTTGAACTTCTGTGGTACCAATGCTTGAACTTCACAGGTATCAGTAGGACTACCTAGTAGTGTCTCACAAAATTTTCTTACAGCAGTGTTGTTGAACTTCTGTGGTACCAGTGCTTGAACATCACATACATAACTATATTTTTCTAAACATGTTACATATATTTTTCTTACATCACTGTCCCTGAACTTCTATGATTCCTATATTTGAGCTTCACCTACAGAACTATATTTTTCTAAACACGTGACATATATTTTTGCTTCTTGTATTGTTTTTGTTGGACTTCTGTGCTAATAGTGGTTGAACTGCTTGCTCTACATTATTTTCCAGATAAAACCAGTGTACCCAAATACAGACCCATAGACTGAAGAATTGATGAAACTTGTAGAGTTTTTTTTGAACTTACCTGTTAGAATGCAAGTTGGGTGTTTGTTGTTCATGCACCGTAAAAATGTATTGAACAACCACTTGAATGACTTTGCATCTTCGTCTCTGATAAGGGAACAACAAATATTGCTGACCGCAAGTGATGTTTTGTTCCAACAAACACTCACAGAGGCATATGAAATCTGTTGGTCTTGTAAGTTGTGTCAAATGTTACGCAATCTCCAAAGTCTTGATACGCACCTCATCAGCTTGCGTTGGACCAGAAAATATTTTTAACTGATTTGTCGCTGTCTACTCATATGTCATAGAAAAACTCATCATTGATTGCCTTCATGTCTTTAAAGAAAGATACAAGTTTCAATACATCATCCAAATCATCTTTTCTTGCATTCATGGCTTTCCTGGGAATTATATGCAAACATGCATTTGTTATTTTTGCTAGCAAAGGGTTGTGACTTAGGATTCTATGTGCATTGCATTATGTGCATTTTTGAATACTTACTGGTTTAGTCGGTCTCGTCCGGTCATGCTTAGGAAGTAGCTTCCATCTTCATTTTCAGATAGCATGGACATGATTGTTGTGTGCTTGACATCATGGTACTGCAGGAGCTTTACGCACTCCAAAATAGTGGGTTCATAATTCTTGTGTGAGTGCAAGAATACCAGCATGTCATCAGTTTGCATGAGGTGGTGATTATGATTGTACTCAATGTCCACTACCACACATGTGTTATCCTCCTGCACCTTCACCCTCATTCTTGCATTGCAGCCTGTCCTCTGCGATGTTTTGTTTCGCTTCCTGTCAGCCTCTGAAATAGAAGTTGTGTGTTTCCCTTGGAACGCGCAAACAAAATACTTGTGATTGTCATTCCCTCCCGTCTTCCTGATTCCAAAACAGCGTGTCTCACATATCTGTTGTAAAATTCCCTTGTTTTCTCTACATTCTGGAATCGTATCTTTAGTGTTGGTATTAGATAATCTAGGAGATCCGGCATATGCAGAAAAAGAAAAAGAAATCCAAACAACACGTTAAAATGCAATTTATAAACTTGTTATCTTGGAGGGAGAAGAAAATTTGCAGATCATACAAGATGCATATATAAATACCTAAATTTTTGTTTCACTTACGTGTGTGTATGATCGCAACTCCATCGGAGTCTGCTGCTGGCCCTCTAGGATGGAGCACAGCGGAGTTATCATAGCAGGATGGAGGAGTTGATCATGAGGAGGAAGGAGGGCTGAAGATGGCCTCTCTCTTGTTTGCGTCATTTTTGCTTGTGGTGGTTGTGGATGTATTGCGATCCTGGTTTTGGTTTGCTCTTTTGTTCTGTGAAGCAATCCATCTACCTTATGTCCCGTACAATTCTGAGTTGTATCAGTAGTAGCAGCATCCAATGGTGGTAGTCTGCAAAGCACTCTCCTCTGTGTGTGTGTTCCTGTTGGATTTGTCCTGGGATCTGGTTTAGTTGCTGGCCTATGGCATTGACGAGCCATAGCAGGATAACCTCCAGAGTTACATGCAAGACTTGAGCTAGCCCCCTCCTCTATCCGTGTGCTTGGAAGTCTGCTGGTGGATACAAAGAATCCGCAGGGGATTTTCGGCGTCACCCAATTAGGCGGAGGCGCAAAGTGGTGCGGATATGGCTGTGACCCAGCGTCTTGGTAGTTTGCATGTGTTTCGGGTGTCATCCAATTTTGCTGTGGAGCAGGTTGGTAATGTTGTTTGTGCGCTTGAGGCGTGACCCATTGAGGCGGTGGCGCAATGCCTACATGCTTACGATTTGGTACTTGCTGCTGGGAACTTCTAAGCTTCTTCATGCGTCTTGCGTCTTGCTGCTGTAAAAGAAAAAAAATGTTTATTAGCACACAAGTTACATCTGCCTATACGTTTGTAACTGAACTGAACATTATTCACAGCCTGAACTTCTCATATAAAAGTGGTTTTCATGTACAACCTGAACTGAGGTGTGCATCTGCCCATACTTATGTACCTGAGCTGAACACTCTTTGTCGGTGTCAAAACTGGTAGATCTCGGGGTAGGGGGTCCCGAGCTGTGGATTCTCGGATCAACGGTAACAGGAACGAAGGAGATAATGTTTTACCCAGGTTCGGGCCCTCTTGATGGAGGTAAAACCTTACGTCCTGCGCTTGTTTATATTGATGGAGTATCAAGTACAGAGTTATCTACCTCGAGATCATATGTTGTGGTCTAAAACTTGAGGGTATGATGAATAATGTCATAATAATCTATCGACTAGCCTGGCCTCAGCTTATATAATGTACCGGAGGCCTAGGATAACAAGAGTCCTAGTCGAATACGTTGGTGGAGAGGAGTCCTTGCCTTGATCATCAAGTCTTCTCGAATATTCCTTGTATGTGGCATGGGCTGCCCGAAGTGGACCATGAGTAAACTGCCATGGCGGTCCTCGGCCCGATCCACCTGATCGGGAGACGATGTGGTGAGTACCCCCTAGTCCAGGACACCATCACTCTTCATAGAATGAACCTCACAATTATTTTATTCTACACTATTTTGATTTCTTATGTACCTGAACTAAGCACTCTCCACGTACTAAACTTCTTGTTGGCAAAGGGGAAATACTATCTACAGTTAAAAAACCCGACCTTCATGAGTTTGAATGGTTGAACCACTAGTGTGCATACCAACATGACCTTCATGTGATCTATTGTATGTTTTATTTTCCTTTTATTTTTTGCACACAACCAAATACATACCAACCTGAACTCTAGCAGACTTACTAGTTCAACTTCACATTGTTTTTCACACATGAATGCCAGCTGATTTTTTAATGTTTTTGTAGCCTGGACTGAGGCCCACACACTACCTGAACTTGACACATGAATGTAGGGAGATTTTTTTAAAGTTTTTGTAGCCTGGACTGAGGCTCACACGCTACCTGAACTTCACACATGAATGCAGGAAGAATTTTTAATGTTTTTGTAGCCTGGACTAAGGCTCACACACTACCTGAACTTCATATGGCTGAAAGAAGATAACAGATGGCAGGAAGTTCAACCATACCTTGGCTAGAAGTTCGGTCAACCTTTTTCCAGTAGTAGATAGGCCACCTTAAGAGGATTTCATCGAAGAGCTAGGAGATGAATTCCATGGAAATACATGTCTTGCAGAGGGCACGAAGTTCATGTGCACGAAGCAAGAAGGTCAGGCAAGGCAAGATTGAAGGAGTAGGCAATAAGAGGGAGGAAGTTCATCTACCGTTACTAGATTTGAAGGCGCCACTGAGATGCTTCCTTGGCCACGCCGTTTGCCGTAGGTTGCACCTTGGACATCATCAACTCTGCTAAGCCGTCGGGCGGAGAGGATGGACCAAGGAGGAGGCTTCCGAAAGTCCATGGCAGCGGTTCATCGCAGAAATCCAGCGGCTTCGCCGGCTCCAAGTGACGCGGGCTCCCTCGCGCCGGCTTCCGCCGTCGCTCTCTCGCCCGCGCCGGTTGTTGGACAGGAGGTGGCGATGGAGGGGGTGAGGGAGTCCTGGACTAAGGGGTCCTCGGGCGTCCTGCCTGTTATCCAGGGGTCGGACTGATGGGCTATGAAGACATGAAGGCCGAAGAATGCACCGTGTCTGGATTGGACTCTACTTGGCGAGGAAGGCAAGCCTGGCGACCGAAGATTCCTTCTTATGTAACTGACTCCATGTAAACCCTAGATCCCCTCGATGTCTATATAAACCGAAGGGGATAGTCCGGAAAGGCCAACACATATACTCATTACCATACCCATATAGGCTAGACTTCTAGGATTTAGCCATTACTATCTCATTGTAGATCAACTCTTGTAATACTCATATTCATCAAGATCAAGCAAGCAGGAAGTAGGGTATTACCTCCATAGAGAGGGCCTGAACCTGGGTAAACATCGTGTCCCCCATCTCCTATTACCATCGATCCTAGACGCACAGTTCGGGACCCCCTACCCGAGATCTGCCGGTTTTGATACCGACAGGGGGCGGAGCTGAATATGGTCGGCGACGATGGTGGAGGGGACGGCGACGGAGGAGCTAGATTCGGTCACCGGCGGCGAGACCCGACAGAGGTGGGGGTTGACAGCTGCTCAATGGGAGGAGAGGGGAGCCGGCGGGGGGAGGGATCCCGACCGGGGGGGGGGGGTCGGGATCTGTGTCGGCCACCTGGTCGGGAGGTGGGGGTTCGGGAGGGGTCCATCGGGCCTTTATAGGGCTGGTTGTGATCCAAATAACTATTCTAATCCTGGGAATAGAATAGTGTTGTCCTATATATATATATATTATATATATGTATGTATGTAGGACAAAATTTTCCTACCACCAGTGGTAGTTACCACCACTTGCGTTTTGTATGTTGTATGTAGTATTTGTGAAAACCGAGAGTATGTACGTGTAGTATGTAGTATATATAACAATGTTTACATAGTATATAACAATGTTTACATAGTATATATACTACTTTTTCGGTAGTATGTACTACATTTTGAGTATACACTTTTTACGTACAAATATGTACGTATTTCGCAAATATAACAAAAACTATGGGCTCATATGAAATTTTTTCATGGAACTTGCACTGAAATATCCTAGATATATTATATCAACATATTTAGAATGATAAATTAGTATATATACTACTACATAATAGTATATGAGTTATGTGAGATATATACAGCCGGTCTATTCTGCTAATATTAGCAGAATAGTTATTCCGCTAACACTTCCAAAATGCAAGCTCAACACAAGTGCACTGCATCTTCTTTACAATGAGCACTGCAATGCTACATGGGAGAACTACTTCATTTTTTGGCAGTCCGCCCGCATGTTCTGTGTGGAACCGGGTGTTGCGGGATGATTTAATTTGGTTATGGATCTCATTTGACCTTTATTCTTTGTAATTTACCTGAAACCCGACTAAAATCTTTGCAAATCGAGCAATTTGGCGGACGAGCTTTCTTTGTTCGTTCGTGTTGACGTCGGATGTGACTTTTTCTTGCTCGAATGTTGTTTGTTAGTATGAATTCTTTGATTGTGTTCGTTTTAATCGGTTTGTTTACTCTACAATTTGCCTAATTTTTAGGAGTTAGTTTTCAATTTCTGCGAAATCGATTGTCTAGGCGTGTGAGCTTCGTCCGCTCATATGTTCTTGTTGTTTTTTTGGATTTTGTGCGCTGATGCATTTTGAATCTTGTAATTAGTTTCTCTTTTTGGTATTAAAAAAATCACTGTATTGCGGCATAATGTTCATATTTTTGGTGTGCATTTTTAAAGAATACACTACTAGGGAAAACCTTATACACAGAACTTTAGTAGTAGCGCTTGTTAAAAAAGGGTGCTACTTCTAAATAGCAATAGCGCGTGCTGGATAAACACGCTGCAGACACAAAAGTAGCAGTAGCACGTCTCCTTTTAAAAGCGCAAGTACTAAAATTCTCACTACTAAGCCGACAGGCTATATATAGTAGTAGTGGTCTTCTAGAAAGAGTGTTACCGCTAAGTTTATTTTAGCAACGCGTTTACTGTGAAACGCGCTACTGTTAATGAAAAGAAAATTGAAAGAAAAACAAATAGAAAAGTAAATGAAAATGAAAGAAATAAAAAAAGGAGAAAGGAAAAAATAAAATGTAAATAAAAATAAATGAAAAAGGGAAAAAGGAGAAAGGAATAGCAGTAGCGTCTGTTCATCAGAGGCGCTATAGATAACTTAGCAGTAGCGATTCTTTAGACCCCCGCTATAGAAAGAGAAAAGGAAAGGAAAATACATAGCTATAGCTGTAGCGCGTTTACTGAAAATCGCTTAGCTATAGCGCTTTTACAGAAATGCGCTACCTAAGTTTGACTTAACCCAAAAGCGGTTCCCACAAGCCACCACTTCTCCCCCAAATTTCTCTCCCCACTTCGCCGCCGTCTCCCCAATTCGCCGTCGCCCTACTTCACCGCCGTCTCCCGTTGACGCCACCGGAGCCGCGCAGCCTCATCAACGCCACCGAAGCTGTCCTCGGCGCCAGTGGAGCCACAACTGCCTCCCTCGTCATCACCGGAGACGGCCCTGCCTCCCTCGCCACCACTGCCACCCTCGCCACGATCGGAACCATCCTCTGTAAGCCCCCACCCCTCTTCTCTCTCATGCATAGCACAAACATTGGACAGAGAACTAGCTAGCTAGGTTAACTAGTTTAATTAGGTTAATTATCTAGGTTAGTGCAAAAATTTAGTTAGGGCTTTGACAGGGAACTAGTTAGGTTAACTAGTTTAATTATGTTAATTATCTAGGTAAACTAGGTTAACTAGCTAGGTTAACTAAATAGGTTAAATAGCTAGGTTAATTAGGTTCGTTAGGTTAACAAGCTAGGTTAACTAGGTTCGCTAGGTTAGAGGAAAAAAATATTTTAGAGCATTAGGTGAGAAGGGTTAGAGAAATGGAGTTCCTTTGCAATTTAATTGGGTTCTGTCCTAGGCAGAGAAGCGTTAGAGAAAATAATGTGTGTGAGAGAGAGGAATAGCTAGAACAGAATTTGGGTTCTGTCCTAGGAAGAGAAGTGTTTAGTGAGGTCATTTTGCAAAGGTTTTTGATTATTGAAAGGACCACTATTTTTTTAGGAAAAGAATTTAGGCAAGTTTTATTTTAAAGATGATCCTTGCTAGACTTTTATTGTTGTTTCCAGGGAAGTGTGGTTCGATTGTGGCCCCGTTAGTCATGTTATATCTTTTCATTGAAGTGTGGTTCGATTGTGCCCATGTGGCCTTTTGTTGTTTCCAGGGAATGAAGCGCAGGTGGCCTACGTTTTGCCGGAATGTTGATTCATTTCCGTTCCAGCAAATTTCAGGTGCTCGATTTGTCCACTTTTTAGCAAAGGTCATGCCGAAATATTCTGTGAATTTTGGCATGACTTGTACTACAAACTAGGACATATCGAGTGCCCGCAATTTGCCGCACTGGGAAGGAGTCAACGTTCCTGCAAAGCATAGGCCTTTTTTATGTCATTATTCATTTTGTTAGGTCTGGAATTAATTGACTATATTTAATCGTAGGAAACATGGCTAGCAACGATGAAGGATAGGGTTCTGGTGACTACGACAATGTGTACCTGGCGGCAGAGGAATTTTTGAGGGAAGCCGACGATCAACAGTTGATGTTGCTAGGTCCACCTGTCACATCGGAGTCTGAGACCGACATCAAGACCAGCACTGGTACTGAGACTGGTGCTGAGACTGAGACCAGCATTGAGACCAGCGCTGAGACTGAGACCGGCGCCAAGACTAGCAGAGCCGGTATAGAACCGAAAGCAAAGAGGCGATGGCTTCCTAACAAGCTCAAGACTACTAGACTGGTGGTCACGGAGGTGGACGACGGCAATTTTGAGCCAAACGTGCCCGAGGAAGCGTGCGCGTGCTACGGCAATCAAATAGGCTGCATCAAACGGACAACCGCCACCATCAACGATGAGAAACTAAAAAAGATAGATAATATGAGGCCCTCCCTCCTAAAGAAGCTGCACCAGATATTCTTGTTCCTGGGCCGGAATGAAAAGGATTATAAAGATCCAGATAAGGACCCGACAATGAAGAAGATAAACAAACACGCCATGAGAAAGTTTAGCGACATGTTGGCCGCCTGGAAAGCAAGGGTGAAATATCGGATGGTCAACGAAAAGGAACCCTACTCTGAGATTGTAAAGGATAATCCGACAATCACGGCAGAGCACTTTGAAATATTCAAGGCGGCTTGCAAGGACGAAGCTGCCAAAAAAAGTCGAAGTACATGAAGGGGCTTCAATAGAAGAACATTGGGTGCCACCACCTCGAAAGCCGTGGTTACGGTGGGAAGAGGTCCATATGTGCCAAGGAGGACGTGGAAGCCGCGAGTCTGGGCATCCCAGACCCCTTGGCGGAGTTCACCGTCCCGCAGGAGCGTGACGTCCTCAGGGCCCGGCACCATTGGGACCGAGTGAAGAAGAACGCGGTCACGACGGAGTTCATGAGACTGCTGGTAATTTTAGTTTCTGATCAATTCGACTGCATGTTAGTCATATTTGTAAACGATCCTTGTGCCTTTTGTAGAGAGAGCAGCACAGGATTGCGGCTGAAAGCGACTCACCGTATGAGGCGTTGGCGAGGCCCAAGTGGGACACTCCATTCAACTAGGCGTTGAACATATTGAAAAGACTCCCGGTGGAGACTCGACCGTCGTATGGACGCGTGCACGGTGTCGGAGACGGCGCCACATGGAAGAAGTACTACCGTGAGACCATGGAGGAGATAAAGGAAAGAGGGAGGTTAGGTGAAGAAAACATCAACAAGAAGGTTGAGATTGCGGTTGAAAAGAAATCATCTAAGTCAGTTGCAACTTCAGTAGCTGCCGCAAAACCGGTGGTTGTAGATATGTCTACTACCTTGGTTCCGACCGTTTTCAATTGGAGGAGGCAAAATCCAAAAAAAATACAGCGGACTTTCCCCTTGCTGACTTCCTCAGGAGAAGCTCGACTAGCATTGCACCAGCACCTGCAACTGCACCTGCTCCCGCACCGGCTCCTGCACCTGCTCCCGCACCGGCTCTGGCTCCGGCACCGGACGTGCTCGGCGGTGCTTCGTCTTTGGCTGAGCTTGATGCTCTCACGGTATCTGTCACACCGGCCCCCTTCAATAAATGTATAATCTCTCGTTTTCGTTGCCTTTCGGATGTCTCACGTCGCAGACTTTTCTTTGCAGGCCAACGAAACCCCGTGCACCATATTGTACACCATCGGCGACCAAAAGGTGGACGTGGGGAAGGCGACGATAATGGAGCCGAAGGAACCATTGTTCCACAGCCGGCCGATCCCCCCAGAAGTCTTCAAGGTTTCCGTGTCTAGTGTCAAACCGGGTGACGAGAATTTGGCTCCTCTGGTGCTAGTGGGGGATGACGATGAGACCCCACGGCGGCTTGGTGATTGTTGCAATGGGTGGTCCTGTTGTAGCCAAAGAGTCTGCTTCGTCTGGAGGCGGCCGGGAGCACACCCACGAGTAGGCAGTTAGGTATGAACATCAACACCTCGCCTACTCCATTAGTCGCTGGTGATGTCGCCATAGATGAGGATGAGGATGACGATGACACTCAACAGTATGTCAATACTGCCGCCTACTTAGGGTTTGAGCTTCATGAGTCGGTGCCTGAATTGCCGCCTCCGGAGTCTGAACGTATTATGGACAACCTTCCGGTAGTAAAGAAGTCTAGGAAGAGACCGAGGAAAGGCAAAAAAGCTGCTTCTATGATCCAGCCGCCTCAGCAGCCTCGGGTTCAAGACCGTATAGATATCCCCGGTGCGGCAAAATTGCATATCCCTGGTCAACCAATCCTACCTGAAGCAGCGCTAGGGGCCAGATTCGGTAATTTAAGGAGACTTCATGACGATGTGCCGCGGATAGAGAAAGGCCTCATTGCCTCGAAAAATTCTAGGATACCCACTCTACATGGTTAACGTGTCGCGGGGATTGTCGTACATCGACACATTCCCCGTGGAGAAGTTCTTCCTTCGATTAGATTACATCTTCGACATGTTTCACTTGAAGAAGCTGGATTTTGCGTTTGTCTGCCTTTATGCTTTGCACATGAACTACCTCATCGGGGTTGAGCAGATACCTCATATCTGTGCCGCTGACCCATACTTCATGCATGAGGCCTTCTTGGGAGTCTGCGCAAAGCACTGATAATACGCGTGGGAATACATCATCAATTTCATGCTCGCCAATAAGGAAAAGGAGGCAATTCTCGTGCCTTATCATCCCATGTAAGTCATCCGCGCGGATATCCTTCCTTTGATTTCAATCATTCATTTGCACGGTGGAGGCTAATTAATTTGAGGTGTACTTATTTTGCGTAGCGGCGGGCACGCCGTCCTCGTCATCCTCTACCCCCGGTACTCCCACGCTCTTTACTTGGACTCGTCGAAGAACATTAACAAAAAAGATTACACATCAAGTCTGTTCTTGACAGTGCTATGTTTTACTATGGCACACTGGGTGGAGAGGTCAAGGACAAGAAGAAAAGGGACGGCAGGCCCGCCTTCGGCCATAAGACCGACTTCTACTGCATCCAGCAACCGAGTGATTCTCTTAATGATGGACTCTATGTCCTACACCACATGCTGCAGTACAGACGGGATCACCAGAACCTTCGCATGTCACCTACATCTGGCGATGCCCATATTCTACAATGGGCAAAGAACTTAGGAGATATCGAGGATCATCGACTTCAAGCTGAGTTCTATCACATCCAGCGTGAACTTGCCCAAATCATCATGAAGGAGGTAGTCGGAAAAACAGGGATGTTCTACAAAGAAGGACAAATGTCGCGAGAAGACGTCCGAACACGCGTAGCCGTTCAGCGTCTCGACCTGAAGCCTTTCACTAAGCTCGGGGACTATCTCCCTGACTTGGATGGATGGCACGACATGCAGTGATTGTTGATATTTGACAATGTGTCCATTTAGTCCATACTATATGTATGACGAAATTGTGAATTATGCACGATGAAACTTTATTTGTGATGTAATTAAACCGTCCTCCTCGACTAGCGAAGATCACTCTAGTTAGGGCATTTTGGGTATGATGAACTTTGTTATTTATGCTTATGATAGGTTTCTTCTATTTTTGCCAAGTCTGTCTCTTTCTGTTGCTCAACTATATATGTTGCATATCATCGACTCATGTGACGATGCAGGTGTATAGATCATCGATGGCGAAGAAGTGCTACGCCAGGAGTATATGACGAGTGGACCGAATGTCAGGCCCAGGTGTACCGGTTTCTGGTTTCCGAGCGATAGCCAATAGTTAGTTTAGGTTCACACAAAGTGATAGCTCTTCTCGCCTATATCATTGTTCAGATGGATGATAATTTAGTTGCAAGTAATCGAGACTTGTATCTCTATTTTCGAGATGATGACGAGAGACCACTTTATGTTGGATGATGATTATGACGATGACATGATTTGATGATACTATTTGTATGTATATGCTATGATTACATTTGTATGTGTATGATATGATAAAGATTATTGTATAAAGCCTATTCAAATACAAAACAAATATGTAGAAAAAACAGAAACTAATAAAACTAGAAGTAGCGAGGGGAACAAAGTTAGCAGTAGCACTCCCTTACTAGTAGCGCTTCCTACTAAAAAGCGCTACAGATATTAGCAGCAGCGCTCTGCACTAAAGCGCGCTACTGCTAGCCATGTATATAGTAGCATGGGACGACATGTGCTACTGCTACATGTTAGCTGTAGCGCCTTATCAGTAGCGCGTCCTCCCGCGCTATTAATAGGGAAAATACCCGCGCTACTGCTTGGGTTTTCCCTAGTAGTGATATTGCATGCTGTTCATCCCAGTGGCCGTGGGTTTGATGTATTTTTTAGGGTAATAGTTCAAATTTGAGTGGTTACGCAATGGTTTGGCCACTTATCAAACTGCAAGTAGAATTGGCACCTATGTTAATCTCCTACATGTCTGGACCTGTACATCTTTGATATTATTGTTGCAGTTCTGCCATATGTTTGTAGTGTACTGCATTTTGTTAAGTAGTCGACTTCAATGTAACTGTATTGTAGTGAGCATGACAGCTTATGAGATAATTCTTTTTGTCAAACTACATTTTGTGTCTTAGAGAACTGCATAGTATATATGCACTTTCATACTACATTAGCAGAATAGTTATGCTGCTATTTCTGCTATTTATGTCAATTCTTATGAACTCCATACCATGAGAATTCTGTTGAACAACATACGTTAACTACCAAGTTTTCGACCATTGGCATTGCATTGTTATTGTTCAGGGTACTGCATATTTTTATATAAGGACCATACTATGTGTATTAGAGAACTGCATTTCTGTCAGCAGCAACTTGTCTAAAAAGGGTGATAAAATGATGCAGATGAGGTTGCATACTTTAAATAGGCACAGTTCAAGCCTTCTGATGGACATAATTTTAAAAGCACACAACAAAAACAAAGCATTAGAATATGCCATTGATGGCTTTAGCTTTTATCCTAGACAACCTACATCGCAAATATTGTAAACTTCAGGGAGTGTTCTTCTTTGTAGAAAAACACCATAGCCACTTCTCCAGCCTCAAAGTCATTCCGGGAGACAAAATCATTCCAGCCAAAAGTTATGTTGATGCAGTCTTCAGTGTCAATGTGGTAGTCAGCTTGCATGTCTGCATACCCATTCTTGTGTTGTGTCTCGAAAGTAACCTTCCCTAAACTCGGTGCAGGAAACTTTATTGTGGATGGCAGTTTCTACATTGTGGCATGGATGGAAAAATAATTTTTGTAAGTAAATAACAAATGTTTTTCTTTATATTTAGGATGATCTGTTTATGTTAACTTAAATATGTACATATATATGACTACTATTTAATAAAGTAGTTGCAATGTATGAACAAACTTATATACGGAATTGACCTGTAGTTTTAGTAGAATATATATTATACTATAACATGTTTGTTCTGCAAGGTCATTTGGAGTGTACTTCGCTAGTATGTTAAGAGAACTGGAACACTGATCTATTGAACCTCTTTTTTGTTTGTGTGTTGGGGTTCTGATCTAACTAGTGTCGATACCTGGTGTGGTACTGAAGAAAAATAGGTGTAACTATCTAGTCTTAATAGCTAAAAAATCTGAAAAACAATACAAATTCTATTTGTATTTGTTGATACTACCGAAAAAATTGATTGAAATATACATTTAGATGTGGATTTACAGCCTAGATTGTGTCAAAAATTATGAGGGGAAAAACAAACCCAACTTTCCTGCAGGTCTGCGGATGTGAGGCGATGAAGAAATGGTGCCCGAAACCCCTATTGGGAATCATTAGGCACCCGAGCATGTTGTGCCACTCGGTGTTGGTTTGCTCTAGACCCTCTGCGTACACGCATGTGTCCTCTACCGGCGCCATATGATGTCTGCTAGACTACATCGTTATTTCCCCAAAGAGGAAGGGATGATGTAGCACAACGATGGTAGGTATTTCCCTTAGTGATGAGAGCAAGGTTATCGAACCAGTAGGAGAACCAAGCAACACTACGTAAACAAAACCTGCACACAAATAACAAATACTCACAACCCGACGTATTAAAGGGGTTGTTAATCCCTTTCGAGTAATGGCGTCAGAAATTGGCAAACGGACGTGAGAAAGTTGTAATAATTTGATAGATAGATCTCACGGGAACACAACATAAAATAAATTACAGCAAGGTATTTTTATTATTTTGATTTAATAGATCTGAAAATAAGAGTATAGGAAAATAGATCGCAAAGGCAAATATATTAAAGAAGAGACCCATGTGTCGTAGGTGTCACTAGTGGCTTCTCTCGAGAAAAAATAGCAAACGGTGGGTAAACAAATTACTGTTGGGCAATTAATAGAACTTCAAATAATCATGACGATATCCAGGCAATGTTCATTATATAGGCATCGCGTCCAAGATTAGTAGACCAACTCCTTCCCGCATCTACTACTATTACTCCACACATCGACCGCTATCCAGCATGCATCTAGTGTATTAAGTTCATGGAGAAATGGAGTAATGCAATAAGAATGATGACATGATGTAGACGAGATCTATTTATGTAGAAATAGACCCCATCTTGTTATCGTTAATGGCAACGATATATATGTGTCGGTTCCCCTTCTGTCACTGGGATCAAGCACCGTAAGATTGAACCCATCACAAAGCACCTCTTCCCATTGCAAGATAGATAGATCAATTTGGCCAAACAAAACCCAAATATCAGAGAAGAAATATGAGGCTATCAGCAATCATGCATATAATTGATCAAGAAGACTCAAATAACTTTCATGGATAAAAAGGTAGATCTGATCATAAACTAAAAGTTCATCCAATCCCAACAAACAAAAAGAGTTACATCATATGGATCTCCAAGAGACCATTGTATTGAGAATCAAAAGAGAGAGAGGAAGCCATCTAGCTACTAACTACGGACCCGAAGGTCTACAAAGAACTAGTCATGCATCATTGGAGAGGCACCAATGGGCATGATGAACCCCTCCGTGATGGTGTCTAGATTGGATATGGTGGTTCTGGAACATGCGGCAACTGGAATTGATTTTCTTCGACTCTCCTAGGGTTCTCGGATATTGGGGTATTTATAGAGCAAAGAGGCGGTCCAGGGGGCACCCGAGGTGGGCATAACCCACCAGGGCACGCCTGGGCCTCCAGGCGCGCCCTGGTGGGTTGTGCTCCCCTCGGAGCAGCCCCCATGTGCTTCTTTGGCCCACTGGATGTCTTCTGCTCCAAAAAAATCCACAAAATGTTTTGCGGCTTTTGGACTCCATTTGGCATTTATTTCCTGCAATGTAAAAAACATGCAAAAAAAAGCAACTGGTACTTGGCACTATGTTAATAGGTTAGCACCAAAAAATGGTATTAAATGACTATAAAATGATTACAAAACATCCAAGAACGACAATATAACAGCATGGAACAATAAAAAATTATAGATACATTGGAGACGTATTAGCATCCCCAAGCTTAATTCCTGCTCGTCCTCGAGTAGGTAAATGATAAAATCAGATTTTTTTATGTGGAATGTTGCCTAACATGTCATCTCATATATTTTTTCTTTGTAGCATGGACATTTGGACTTTTATATAGTTCAAAGAATAGTCTAGTTTTGACATGAGACTGAAATATTCAAGCATATCAACAAGCAACCATGTCTTTCAAAATATCAATGCTAAAACAAGTTCTCTCTAACCTATCATGCTCAATTATTGATCCATTCATGAAACACACTCGCATATTAGCTACACCCAATGCTCAAATATGATCATAGTGCCTCCTAGTTGGTGCTTTATAAGAGAAGATGGAGGCTCAAATTAAAAATAAAAATTTCATAAAGTAAAAGAAAGGCCCTTCGCAAAGGGAAGTAGGGATTTGTAGAGGTGCCAGAGCTCAAAGCGAAAATTGAGAGATAAAACATTTTGATAGGCATACTTTTCCCACCAACGAAAATGACTTAGAGCTCCTGACACTTTCCATGCTAGATATATCATAGGCGGTTCCCAAACAGAAAATAAAGTTCATTCCTTTTCCAACCATACTTTCACTTTCCATGGCTAACCGTATCCACGGGTGCCCTCCATACCAACACTTTCCAAGGAATTTATTATTTGAAAACATAAAGTAAATTCATTTTTCATTTCATGACTGGGCATCCCTAATAAATTTGACTTACTCTCGTGCAATGACAAGTGAATAAACACTCATCGTGAGAATAACAAATCTAGCATGGAAAATATTGGCCACCCCTCACTACCTTGCTAGCGGTACGAGCACACAAAAGAGAAATTTATTTTGAAAAATGAGAGATGGCACATACAAATTTTCTTGGAACGGCAAAAGAATACCACATATAGGTAGGTATGGTGGACTCATGTGGCAAAGCTAGTTTAAAGGATTTTGGATGCACAAGTACTGATCATACTTAGTGCAAAATGAAGGCTAGCAAAAGATTGAAAAGCGACCAACCAAGAAACGAATAATCTCATAAGCGAGCATTGAGAATATTTAACACAGAATAATGCACCACAAGTAGAATGTAATTTCATTGCATAACTATTGACTTTCGTGCTTGCATAGGGAATCACAAACCGTAACACCAATATTCTTACTAAAGCATAATTACTCATCAACATGACTCACATATCACATCATCATATCTCAAAACTATTACAAGGAATCAAGTTTATTTTGTCCAATGATCTTCGTGAAAGTTTTTATTATATCCTTCTTGGATATCTATCACTTTGGAACTATTTTTCATGTGTTGCTTTTGATAAGCTCAAACAAATATAAGTGAAGATCATGAGCATAATATTACTTTCTGTCAAATTAATTTAAGTAAAGCAAGAGAGAATTTCTTGAAAATTTTACTAACTGTCAAATAAATCTAAGTGAATCAAGAGAGCATTTCTTCAAAAATACCAAAGCACACCGTGCTCAAAAAGATATAAGTGAAGGTCTAGAGCAATTCCATAGCTCATAAAAATTTAAGTGAAGCATAGTGAGCAATTCTAACAAGTTATGGCATAATTTTGGTTCTCTCAAATAGGTGTGTCCAGCAAGGAATCAATACTTAAAATAAAAAACAAAACAAGCAAAGACTCATATCATACAAGACGCTCCAAGCGAAACATATAGTATGTGACGAATAAAAATATAGCTTCGAGCAAAATACTGATGGTCGTTAGAAGAAAGAGGGGATGACACTCGGGGCATCCCCAAGATTAGTTGCTTGCTTCTCTTTGTATAATAACTTGGGATGCCATGTGCATCCCAAAGATTAGGCTCTTCTTACTCCTTATTCCGTCATCCATCATAACATCACCCAACACTTGAAAACTTCAATCACACAAAACTCAACAAAACCTTCGTGAGATCCGTTAGTATAAGAAAACAAATCACTACTATAAGTACTGTTGCAACCCATTCATATTTTATTTTTGCATTATATCTACTGTATTCCAACTTTTCTATTGCAAAAACTCTTCAAAGAAAACCATAGAATTATCAAAACAAGCACACAACGCAAAGGAAACAGAATCTGTCAAAAACAGAACAGACTGTAGCAATCCGGATATTTCGAATACTTCTGAAACTCCAAAAATTCTGAAAATTAGGACGACCCCAGACATTTGTATATAAATCTTATGAAAAAATAATTGGTATTTTATCACGCCTCTGTTAAAAATGAAAATTATTTTCGTGAGCACAAAAGTTTCTATTTATCAGCAAGATCAAACAACTATCACCCAAGAAGATCCTAAAGGTTTTACTTGGCACAAACACTAATTAAAACACAAAAAACACAATCATAATAGTAGCATAATTGTGCAAACACTCAAGAACAGAAATCAAAAAGCAAAAATAAATTTTATTCATTGGGTTTCCTCCCAACAAGCGCTATTGTTTCACGCCCCTAGCTAGGCATAAAGCAAGGATCTAAGTTTTTTCATCCTTCTTCTTAATTTCCTTAGAGGTGTTTTCTTCATGGGATTTTGTAAAAACAACATAAAACATATTATCCATAGAAACCTTAGCACTATTAAGTTGTTAACATCGTAACCCCTTCGATTTCCAGCAACAATCCAAGAGTAATGTTTATTAACATTATTGAAAACTTGTTGGATTATATCTAAAATGGGGACTTAATTTTTAAGATTCTCATCAAAGATTTGACTATCCACAATCAAATGTCTTAACGCATAATCACTATTGTAAATAATTTCATCTATCCCGGGCTTTTCACGATTCATACCATAAAAATCAAAGATTTCCCTAGCTTCCCGTATTATGTAGTCAAATTCATTCATAAGAACGAGAGTGGCCAACTTTTTAGCCTTAGGATTCTTTATAACGGGAAGCTCAAAAAGCAATCATTGAAGGTAGGATGAGTACGGATAAATTTACATTCAAGTTTCAGAACTAAAGCTGAAATAGCATCCGCATAAGATCTAGTAGTTCTAAGTATATTAGCATCATCAAGACTTAGATTTCCAACACAATTGAAAATTCTTGGATACATTCTTTTCCCATAACATTCCCTTGCCCCAAGATAAAAGTTTCAGCATCCAGATTGCCCGTACATCCAATCTTAGGAGCTAGGCCATCATCTGTTGCTGCCATACCAAAATCACTCATGATTGTAGGCAAAGGATAGATCTGACGAGAAAACAGCGAATGAAAAAGAAGGCAAATAAAACGACAAATTTTGTGAAGTGGGGGAGAGGAAAATGAGAGGCAAATGGCAAATAATGTAAATTGCACGGAGATGAGATTTGTGATTAGGAACTTGGTAGATGTTGATGATGTCCCCTGGCAACAGCGCCAAAAATTCCTTTTGATATCTGCTAGACTACGTCGGTATTTCCCCAAAGAGGAACAGATGATGCAACACAATGATGGTAGATATTTACCTCATTGATGAGACTAAGGTTATCAAACCAGTAGAACCAAGCAACACTATGTAAACAACACCTGCACACAAATTTGTTACTAGCAATTCGACGTATTAAAGGGGTTGTCAATCCCTTTCGGGTAACGGCACTAGAAATTGGCAAACGGACGTGAGAAAGTTGTAATAATTTGATAGATAGATCTCGGGGGAACACAAGATAAAATAAATTGTAGCAAGGTATTTTTATTATCTTGGTTTAACAGATCTGAAAATAAGAGTAAAGGAAAATAGATCGCAAAGGCAAATATATTAAAGAAGAGACCCGAGGGTCGTAGGTTTCACTAGTGGCTTCTCTCGAGAAAAATAGCAAACAGTGGGTAAACAAATTACTGTTGGGCAATTGATAGAACTTCAAATAATCATGACGATATCCAGGCAATGATCATTGTATAGGCATCACGTCCAAGATTAGTAGATCAACTCCTGCCTGCATCCACTACTATTACTCCACACATTGACCGCTATCTAGCATGCATCTAGTGTACTAAATTCATGGAGAAACGGAGTAATGCAATAAGAACGATGACATGATGTAGACAAGGTCTATTTATGTAGAAATAGACCCCATCTTGTTATCCTTAATGGAAACAATACATACATGTTGGTTCCCCTTCTGTCATTGGGATCAAGCACTATAAGGTCAAACCCATCACAAAGCACCTCTTCCCATTGCAAGATGAATGATCAAGTTGGCCAAACAAAACCCAAATATCGGACCCGAAATACGAGGCTATAAGCAATCATGCATATAAGAGATCAAGAAGACTCAAATATCTTCCATGGATAAAAAGATAGATTTGATCATAAACTAAAAGTTTATCCGATCCCAACAAACACACCGCAAAAAGAATTACATCATATGGATATCCAAGAGACCATTGTATTGAGAATCAAAATAGAGAGAGGAAGCCATCCAGCTACTAACTATGGACCTGAAGGTCTACAACGAACTACTCACGCATCATCGAACAAGCACCAATGGGCATGATGAACCCCTCTATGATGGTGTCTAGATTCGATCTGGTGGTTCTGGAACTTGCGGCGGCTGGAATAGATTTTCGTCGACTCTCCTAGAGTTTCTGGAATATTGGGGTATTTATAGAGTAAAGAGGTGGTCTGGGGGCACCCGAGGTTGGCACAACCCACCAGGGCATGCCTGGGCCTACAGGCGTGCCCTGGTGGGTTGTGCTCCCCTCGGAGCAGCCCCCAGGTGCTTCTTCGGCCCACTAGATGTCTTCTGGTCCAAAAAATTCCACAAAAAGTATCACTGCGTTTGGACTCCATTTGGTATTGATTTGCTGCGATGTAAAAACATGCAAAAAACAAAAACTGGCACTTGGCATTATGTCTATAGGTTAGTAGAAAAAAATGAAATAAAATGTCTATAAAATGATTATAAAACATCCAAGAATGATAATATAACAGCATGGAACAATAAAAAAAAGTATAGATACATTGGAGACATGTCACCATCCTTGCCAAACATCCGCACGAACAGTCCATGGCAGGTTCACTGGAATTTCAGAGAACTGTTGGGGATCGGCGGGACCCTAGATCTATGATTTGAAGAAAAAGAGGAATAGGGGAGGAGTTGTGTCAGTCTAGAGCACGAATGGATAGGTTTTTATGTAGCCAATTGAGCAACGGAAGTAATAAATGTTGTGGTTGGTGTTAGGTGGTGGATTGATTCAGATTCAATGTACACGAATGCATTTGAGAAGTAACCGTAGTGCTTACTTGAATCTCGCGAACTGCATTGTCGTATTACAACGAACTGCAGAATGCGTGGATTATGCTTGTTTTTATTTTTCTAGTTATTGTTTCTATTTTTATTGGGCCGTGGTTTTTCATGGTATGTCGGATTTTTTAAAATTTTCAGTGGCCTCTCTTTTGTGTGTTGGGCATGTGTTTGGGGAGTGAAGATGCATTGGGTCCAAGTCAGCCTATCAGCACGGCTGGTTCCTGGTGGGCTGTGTGTGCGCCCTAATGTTTAGTCCCACCTCGCCCGCGGAGAGCGCGCCCGACCTATTTATAAACCCTGGTGAGGCATCCGTATCGAACTCCTCTGTTACTTATTTGGGCGCTTATACACGAAGCTCACTACTCTATCCACTCTGACCTGTGGGCCCATGTGTGCCCGGCCCCATGCATCGTGGCTCAGAACGGACTCGACTACTGTGGGCGCAGACTTACTACGAGACTGGCTGGGGCCTGGTTGCACCAGGGTGGTCAATTTTTTTGTATTTTTCCTCTTACATATTTTTCTAATAGAGAGCATGCACTACTTAGTAAATCATTTCTGCACTGCATTCATCAGGTTTGTGTACTACATGTGCACACATTCTGCACTACATATACATGTGTTTTTTGTGCACTACATGCTGGTCGCATTTTCTTTTCGTGTTTTCCCTCTTACGTATTCTTTTTCTAGTATACGGTGTGCACTGCTTTGTTGGGTATGTCTGCACTACATTCGTGAGAGTCCTGTACTGGAGGTGTATTTTTTCTCTTACGTATTTTTCTAATATGGGGCGTGCACTGCTTAGTAAATCATTTCTGCACTGCATTCATCATGTCTGTGTACTGCATGTGCACACATTCCGCACTACATATGCAGGTGCATTTTTGTGCACTTCATGCTGGTTGCATTTTCTTTTCGTGTTTTTGCTCTTATGTATTCTTTTTTTCTAGTGTACGGTGTGCACTGCTTTGTTGGGTATGTGTGCACTGCATTCGTCAGACTCCTGTACCGCAGGTGTACACATTTTGCACTCCATGCATCCTATTTGTGCACTGCATCTTCGTCCGTTTTGTGCACTGCTTGAATCACATACTTTATGTGCACTACATTATGTTCTAATGTTGAACTCTAGTTTTGTAATTCAAATAAAGTTCTTCATAACATAAGGAAAGTTCATCATTACAAGCCATTATGTATGACAAGAAAACTAAGTTCAGCAAAAGCAAATGATCGCAAGCAAACTAACGATACATAAGCAAAGAACAGAGAGCAAATCTGATGATAAATCTAAAACGGCACGAGCAATGTTGGCTCTTGGCTGGTACCGTCTTCTTCTTCACCAGGTAGCGTCTCCCCAGCTGCTCCTGGCGCACTTCTTGGGGGCTCCTACTTCTCTAGATTTTCACGGCGAAGCCCGTCCTGGGTGAGGGTGATGCGGCTCCATATCTCGTACGCTGCGTAGGCATCGTTTGCCGCGTACTCGATGTGCCTCATGGTCAGAGGCAAGGTGGCCCAGCACCAATCTTCATCGTCGGTGATCATCTTCTTCATGTTGTTGTAGTAGTCGTCGATGAGCATGTCGGCAACGTCTTCAGGGGAGTCCAACTCCTTTGTGGCCTCGGGCACCCTCCATTCCTTCTGCATGTCGACGAAGTTGGCGGCCTCCAGATTGACGTCCTCTAACCTAGTTTCGTCTCCGCCAATGGAGAAGGCAGAAAATGTGTACCTAGGGTCGGGGAGGAAGTTGTCTAAGACGGTGCACCTTTCAGCATCGCTCAGTTGGAAGAGCAGCTCCGGCTGAGTCTTGCCGATGGAGAGTTGGACGAGGGTGGGTTTCTGTGTCGCGTCAGGCTCGTTGTTGTACTCGAGATCAATCCCGACGATCTTGTGGCGCTGGAGCCTGAGGTGGCGCTCATACTGCTCGAGGGAGGTCGCCATCTGCTTCTTGTCATTGGTGTGGATGACGTGCAACTTGGTGTTGCCGTGCGCCTGCACGTTCAGTACTCATCGATGAAACCCATCGCCGGCAGTAGGGCTTGGTGTCTTCTATGGAGACTGGTGTGATTGAACAATTTGCTGGCATCACAATGGAAACTTGTGTTGTTGTGGATGAGAAATCATTGGCAGGGGTCTGAATTTAAATGGGGATGGTCGCATTGGATAAACTACACGATCTCGCTGATGATGCGGTTGTGCAGATCGTGGGTTGGGGTTGCGTCTGTTATTGTGGGTTTGTGGCGATGGAACTGCTCGGATTGGGCGGTTGTCTCCGGACGTGGTTTTATTTCATTTTTCATCTATAAAATTCGTTAACCACCATGTTCTGTGCGAACGGGCATTTGTCACGTTTATATATATCGTATGTGTTCCCAAACTATATTGCTTATGATACCGCACTGCTTTATCTAAGAAAAAGCACTGCAATTGTCTATAGGTTTGTACTGCACCTTTTTTTGCCTATACTTGTTGCAGCCCCTTGAAAAAAGTGCAGTATATTCTGCAATTTATGAGTATTTTTCATTGTGAAGTAGACCACGTATGTATTCATGTATGTATTCTGAAACAACATTGCTTATGATACCACACAGATTCGTCTAACCAAATGCACTTCATTGTCTAGAGTTGTGTCTTGCATCTGTTTTCTGCATGCACTTGCTGCAGCCCCTGGCACGGGAGCCCCCCCCCCTCATTTTTTGTTGTGGCATTTATTTGAAGGTAGACTTTTTTTCGGACCCGCTCTCTTAACACGCACGTTGTTTTTTGAATTTAACTTTTTTTCAAACTACATGTATTTATTTGTTTGACTGTGCAAACTTGATTATTCTTCACAGCGAACTGAGTCTGGTACTAACTTCTAACTTTTTCATTTCATTCTTGTCCAGCTTATTTAGCCGAGCCGTTTTGGGCTGGCCCATTTTATGTAACTCTTTCCAACATATGCCTCGGACGTGGCCCTCCTAGGTGATCCCATCGCTCCGCTCATAGGGAGAGACCAAGAAGAAATCTCTCTCCTCTCTTGCAGCTGCTCCCAAAGCATCTGTCCCTCGAGAAAAACCATCGTCTCCTATAGCAACCGCCGTTGCCCGCGGAACTGCCGTCCTTAAGAGGTCCTTATTCCTGCATTCCGCGTCCGCGTCCCCGTCCGCTCCGCCAGCCCTTCCCGCTCCGCTCCCATAGCCCTTTCCCATCCATTCCCGCTCCCGCCCCCACCACCGTCGTTCATCCCCTTTTTTCTGGTACGTTTCCCATGCCCTCGGTCTTGATCGTCCCCTCATCTAGTTTTCTGATTCTCGTAGTGGCTGCTATGTTTTTTGCTTTTGTATTTTTTCTGTAGCAGGCGATATTGATCTCGATTTGAATTATGTACTCGTGTGTGCTCTGTAGGCAGAGCAAGGTGCATCTAGGGTTGCATCAGATTTCATCGATATTGTTGCTGATATCTATCACTTCGTCCTTGTGCTGCAGGCAAACGCCATGTCTTCGCCAAGCAGAGTAGAAGGAGGAGTTCAAGGTATGTGGACTGCTTACTTTGGCCTTGTTTATTTTCTATGATGTTTATCTAGTTTACTAGTTCATCCTGCAGATTTGTTTATGCTGTGTTAGTTGTCAGTGTTGCTTTGCATTATTTGTCATCTGATGTTTTGTAATTTCTGTTTCTGGTTTTTATTGAATCCAGTAGGTGATTGAAGTGGTCATAATGATACAACAATTGGCTCTGATTGTCCCAGTGGTAAAGATCATGGTAGTGATGCAGAACATCAATTGAATTCACCAATTGAATCTTCTCCCATAAGTGTGGCCCCTCCTTCTGGTATGTGTTTTTTTCTTATTTGTAATTTGGCAATTTGTTTGTATCCCTATTTCTATTGTAAATTTGATATGTGTCCAGTGAGTTTTGAAATGGATTGTTCTTATAAATATCTGCTATTTTTTGATGTTTATGCTTTGTTTATTTTTTGTGTATGGTCCTTACTTGATGTTGTACAAATTGGTGCTGCCTTATCGTATCTAGTCCGGCATTTTTTTTGGAAACAAACTGTGAAGTTTGTGTATGCAGCACTACATTTATTTGTATATGTGAACTCCACTTTATGTATGTGTGAACTGCATTGTTGTTTTATTCAGGTTTTTTGTACATATGTGTGTACTCCATTACATTGATATATGAACTGCATTAATTTTTATTTAGCTTATGATTGCAGCACTGCGTTTATATGTATAAATGTACTGCATTTGTTCTTTTTGTGCACTTTTTAACGACCATAGTTAAACTTCTTTTTGAGGCAGTGTCTGTTTTTCATGCGAAGGCGCTTGTGTCACATCCCTAGTTCTGGTATGACCTAGGCTAGCCTTCATGTTTGCATCATGTTTAAATTTCATTGAAACTTGAAATGGGGATTTGTGAAACCCTCAGAAATCATTTCTGGAAATGACCCAGATAAAATTTGCTCCAAAAAGGTCCAAGAAAATGTTCATGTTGCTCTGTGAAAATATTGGACAGAGATAAAAATCAAACCAATATTTTCATGAGCTCATAAATATTTATTTGGCCATTTGGAATTAATGCAATAATTATTTGCATTGGATATATATATATATATATATATATATGATATATTTATATATATATATATATGTCCAATAATTCTGATTTTTATGTGAGGGGCTCCGGAATATTTCAACTTCTCCTACAATAAATTTCAGAAGAAAATAAGTTGATTTAGTATTTTACTAAATCAGGAAACAAATTACAGAAATAGAAAAGAATAACAAAAAGGGAAAAACCTCACCTGGCTTACCTGGCCCAGGAGAGAAGCCAGCCCAGCTGGCTGGCCAGCCCGGCCCATCCCCACCTCCCATGTCGTCTTCCTCCTCTTGCCAGGAGGACGAAGGGCGCATGGTCGCCGCGCGCGAGCCACCTCCTCCCTGCCTGCTTCATCCCAGACGCGTCGAGGCGACGCCACGCACCCCCCTGGATCCTTTCCTCTCTCTCTCGCTCACTCTCCTCCTCCCCAGCTCTCACCCACGCGACCACCGCATGCAACCGGAGCCGCCGCTCGCCGTAGCTATGGCCAACGGCCACCCGACTCCCTACCGATGAGTCCCCGAGCTCCGCATCATCGTCTTCTTCCTCCACGTCGAGCCAAGCAACCTGAGAAGAACCACAACACCGTTGCCAACGTCTTCTTCGACCTCGGTACCCGGAGGTCCTCGCCGGCGATTCACCTCGTCCAGGCCTCCCCCGAGCTCGCGCTTGATGCCATCGAGACCGCTGTGAGCTCTCCTCCGTCTCCCCTCCTTCCCTGTGCTCGATTCCGTGCCGTAGCCCTGCTAACCGTCGCAACCACGAGCGTCTCGCCGCCGGCCATGTCGCCGTCATTGCCAGGGCCACCGTAGCTAGCGCCCGAGCACACCGCCATGCTCAGTGCAACGCCAGGAGGCCGTCGAGGCACTCCGTAGCCCCTGCCGTGCCCCGTGGCTAATTCCCACCCGGAGCCGTGCTTCGGCCGCCGCCTCGAGCTCGATTCCGGCAAGCTCCGGCCGTCCCTGCCTCTCCCTCTTGCCCCAAAAGACGCGGACGAGCTCTGGCTCCTCGCCCGTGGTCATCGGAGGACCAAATCCGAGGCCCTCTGCCGCGTTCTGCCTCGCCGGCGGGTTAACCGTGTTTGACCCCTCAGTTGACCAGTTTTAACCCGTATGGGTCATTGACATGTGGGGCCCGGCCTGCTAATTTCTAATTTAGGATTATTTTAACAACTAATTAAACCATGTTAACTAATTGGGTCACTGACGCGTGGGCCCAACCCCATTAACTAAACAAGTTTAGGTTTAATTTAATTTAGGATTAGCCACAGACATTGACGTGTGGACCCGACACGTCAGGTTTGACCTGGTCAGCCGCCTTTGACTTGCTAACGCAATGCTGCTGTCATGTTAACGCAATATATCATTTTCTGGTTTAAAAATAAATCAGGAAAATCCAAAAAATGTTATAAACTTCAAAAATTCATAGAAATTCAACCGTAGCTCATATTGAAATAATTTATATATGAAAAATTATCAGAAAAATTCAACCTATCCATCTGTGCCATTTTCATGCATGACAAACCAACCTATACATGTTGTATATATGAAAACACACTTATGGCATATTTAAGAGCTTATTTTGGAGTTGCATGTGAACCTTTGGTTCAAATGGACCTCAACCAAATGAATGCTAGTTGCATTAGCTCAAACAACATCACATCTTCGTGCCATGTTCATGCATCATATTGTTGCATATGATTGTGTTTTGATTTCCGACACCGTTCCTTCTTGATAGGTCCTACTCCGAAGACCGATCCAGAGTACCTGTCTGAGGAGCACTGCCCCCTGTTGATCTACCAGGCAAGAAAAACCCCTTGTTCATTTCGATACAATCCTACTCTCTCGCTCCTGCTCTCATTTATTGCATTAGGACAACAACGATTCAACTGCTACTTTATGCTACGGTAGTTGAACCCATTCCTCTGCATGACCTGTCATTGCGACAGTAAATAATTAAAACCCACTAGCATGTGTAGGAGTTGATTGAGCCATGTTGTGTTCCTACCATGCTTTGCCTGCTATTGCTTAGAGTATGTCTGGTCTGATTCATTGGGAATGAATTGGAGTGCAGTGCTATGTTCTGATGTTGAGAGTTAAGTGTGTGACCACGATTTGGTAAAGGCAGCGGTGAGAGGCCATGTAGGAGTACATGGTGGGTTGTCTCACTGGAACCGTCCCTAAGAACTGAGTTCTGTGTATGTTGTCCAATGAATCGATACTACGACACATTGGGTTCCGGTAACTCGACCCCTCTCAACTTATTAACCAACTTGACCTCTGTCCAGGAGTCGCAACTAGTTTCTGGTGTTTGTAGGTAGTGTTAGTAGTCTACCAAGTGGCACCCGGCCAGGTGGGCTTGGGACAGACTAGGCACAGTGGCACGGTGTACCAAGTGGCACCCGGATGGTGGGCTTGGGAACCATGCTCACATCGTTTGGGGCCGTGAGCGACACCCCGGCCGGATATCCTTGTGGATGGAACCCGAATAGGCGATAAACCTGGATGAGAGACTTGTGTGGTTAGTCAGGTCGTGGCCGACACCCTCACTAGGCTTCCGCTTGAAGGTTGCCGAGGTACATGACGTGTACATGGTGATAAGTGGTGAGAGCGTGTGTGAAGAAGTACACCCCTGCAGGGTTATCATGATCTACTCGAATAGCCGTGTCCGCGGTTATGGACTTCTTGGATGCTTACGTGGTACATAGACAACTTGAATTGGATACTCTAAAATGCTCAAGACAAGTGTGAGTGCTATGGATGGCTTTCTCGTAAGAAGACGAGGATGAATCCATAGTAGTGTATTGATGTGGTGATTAGTGGACTCGTGTGCGCTGCCTCACCTCAAAGAAGTTTCTCATTGACGTAGAACAGGATAGCCACCAAGTCAAAGCTGGCTTGCTGCAACTAAACCCCACATTACCTTTTTGATACAAATGCATGTATGATAGGATCTAATGTAAGTCTTGCTGAGTACCTTTGTACTCACGTTTGCTTTAATTATGTTTTGCAGGTGAGACATCTGTCTCACTAGTAGTACCGCTTGGACTTTGACGAGTAGCTTGTTACCTCAGCTACGATCATGTACCCTTGGGAGGGACTTGTACTTAGTCAGGCTTCTCAGCCTTTTTCCTTTTGTAGTTGTCTGTACTCAGACATGTAATTCTTCCGTTGCTTGTATGCTCTGAATGACGGGTCATGTGACCCCTGTTTGTATTTAATGCTATGTGGCTCTTCTGGGCCTTTATCTATATGAGTTTGCGTTATGTTGTGATGCCATGTTGTACATCACATACCTTCATGTTATGCGTACGTGTAACGTGTATTGCCATGTGTGGGATCTGACAACCTAGTTGTCTATCCTTGGTAGCATCTCTTATGGGGAAATGTAGTCTAGTGCTTCCACCGAGCCATGGTAGTCCGCTACAGCCCGGTTTACCGGAGTCCTGCTAGCCCAGCACTACTGCTCCGGAACACTTAGACTGGCCGGCATGTGATTCACTTCGTTCCTGTGTATGTCCCTTCGGGGAAATGTCACGCGGTGACATCCGGAGTCCTGCCTAGCCTGCTATAGCCCGGTTCACCAGAGTCCTGTTAGCCCAGTGCTACAGCCCGGATTTGCACGTTGCTGACCGACATGCTCGATGTTGATTCATGTATGCCTGTCCCCGTAAGTTAGTGCCACTTTGGGTTCACGACTAGTCATGTCGGCCCGGGTTCTTTTTCATATGGATGCTAGCGACACTATCATATACGTGAGCCAAAAGGCGCAAACGGTCCCGGGCCATGGTAAGGTGACACCCGCGGGAATACCGTGCGTGAGGCCGCAAAGTGATATGAGGTGTTACATGCTAGATCAGTGTGACTTAGAATCGGGGTCCCGACAGCTTTGGTATTAGAGCCTGACTACCTGTAGGATTACCAAGCCAACCTGGTCGAAGTTGAGTCTAGAAATTCTTTAGCTATATAGGGGAATTGATTGTGGAAAGGAACGTAAGGCTATTTTTACTCCTTATACCTCATGCCTTCTAATCTAAGTCATCCTATCTTTCCTATGGGGATAAGGAACTAGGCTTTCTCTTCCGTCTATCAGGATCACGTGTTACTACTCTATAGTCTCTTAGGATTGCTTGATCTGAGTCATATCCCAGTTTGAGTACCTCCGATGTAGTCTGTTTAGTAATATCTCAGAACCTTGAGTGATGATGTTGAGTTTGGTACTACCCCATCGTTTGCAGGATGTCTCATTTTGAGCATTTTACTACTGTTATGCTGCCGAAATTGTCCTAGGAGTTTGAGAGATAGTAAATTCTTGTGCTACTTTCTGCATCCTTTAGTTGATGCTGAATCCATCCTTGTTTTCTTGGTTTCGTTCTTCAGGATGTTGCCAGTTAACCGAAGTTCTGTTGCTTGTAGTCAGAACCACGGAGATGGTAGGGATGAGGATCCTCCCGACCAGTCTTCGTTGGCAGAGTTCATATTAGAGATGGAGAGGAACAAGCGTGAGTCTAACCGCTTGTTAGCACGTATCGAGGAGAACACCGCACCCCAGTGCAAAGAGTCAGCAACCGTCTATGATTTCATTGGTCTAAAACCACCTACCTTCCATCATTCCATTGAACCACTTGATGCAGATGAGTGGCTTCGTAGTATCACTTACAAGCTGCGTTCTGCGAACGTAGCAGAAAGTGACAAGTTCACCTATGCTGCATATCACCTGGAAGGTCCTGCTAGTATTTGGTGGTAGAACTATGAGGCTATGCTTCCAGCTGGCCAGATACCCACCTGGAGAGATTTTACCGAGGCTTTTCGCGAGCATCACATCCCTCTGGCTCTCATTGACCTCAAGAGAGAAGAGTTCTGTAGTTTCACCCAGGATAAGATGGCTGTTGATGCTTACAGTAGAGAGTTTGAGAACCTTGCCCGCTATGCTACAGAAGAGGTGTCCACAGACGCCAAGAAGCAGGTTAGGTTCCGGAAGGGTCTCAACCCCAAGTTGCGTCGTGATCTCCACTTGCATCATTGCAATAAATTCCAGGCTCTTGTGAACAAGGCCATTAATGCAGAGACAGCTCAACTCACTTACGAGGAGTCTCGTAAGCACACCCGTGATTTGGGTTCTTCCTCCGGTTCTAGTTCTCAGAAGCGCCGGATTTGGGTTCCGAACTCCGCTCTTCCACCCGGTTATTCACCAAGGCCCTCTTATGTGGTGCCTCACCCAGTTCAGTTACATGCTCCACCCAGGCCTATCGGTAGACCGCTTGTCAATGCGGGTCCACGTCCTACCTCAGGGACTTGCTTCACATGCGGAGAGCCAGGAAACTATGCACGTGACTGCTCTCAAACCAACTATGCTCCACCCCAGCCTGAGAAGTCCGTTGGCCGTGGTAAGCCATCACGCAAGATGATCAGTGTCAAGTCAGCTTACACTGAACATGGACATGTGCATCACGTTTCAGCTAAATACGCTCATGATGATCCGGATGTCGTTCTTGGTACACTCCTTGTCAATTGTCATCCAGCATCAGTTTTGTTCGACACTGGAGCATCTCACTCCTTCATTTCTGAAAGCTATGCTAACTTGCACAACATTTCATTTTGTGACATGCCCTCTCCACTAGTCATTCAAACCCCTGGATCCAAATGGCAAACTTCTAGTGTAAGCCATGGTAATGAAATCCTTGTTGACAGACTTGCATTCCTTGCCTCACTTATAGCCCTCAAGTCTACAGATATCAACATCATCTTGGGTATGGACTGGATGAAATCTCATTATGTCAAGATTGATGGTTACACCGGGTCTGTTCAGCTCACACATCCATCTGGCAAGATAGTCACTGTCTCCACCAGAGTTGCAAAGCGTCAACTCTATTCTCTTAATGCCAGCCCTCTTCCAGACCTTGAAGATATCTCGGTAGTCCGTGACTTTCCGGATGTCTTTCCAGAGGAACTGCCAGGTGTTCCACCTGACAGAGATGTAGAGTGTGTCATAGATCTTATCCCAGGAACCGCCCCAATTTCTAGGAGACCTTACAAGATGGCACCCTTAGAGCTAGCCGAGCTTAAGAAACAACTTGATGAGTTCTTGCAAAAGGGTTTCATCCGTCCTAGTTCTTCTCCTTGGGCTTGCCCCGTCCTCTTTGTCAAGAAGAAGGATGGTACGGATCGGATGGTTGTAGATTATCGTCCCGTTAATTTGGTCATGATAAAAACAAGTATCCGCTCCCCAGGATCAACAATCTGTATGATCAGCTCGCTGGATCCTCAGTCTTTTCCAAGATGGATTTGAGGTTAGGCTACCACCAAATCAAGATCAGAAATGGGGACATTCCTAAGACGGCTTTTGTCACTCGTTATGGTCAGTACGAGTACACCGTCATGTCCTTTGGTCTAATCAATGCTCCAGCTACATTCTCCCGCTTGATGAACTCGATCTTCATGGAGTACTTAGATAAGTTCGTCGCGTTTTACCTCGATGATATTCTTATTTACTCAAAGAACGAGGAAGAGCATGCTGAACATCTTAGACTTATGTTAGAGAAACTCAGAGAGCACTGCCTTTATGCGAAGTTCTCCAAGTGTGAATTTTGGTTGCCAGAAGTGACCTATCTTGGCCACGTAATCTCTGGTAAGGGCATTGCTGTCAATCCCGAGAGAGTTTAGGCCGTTCTTGATTGGACTCCGCCTGAAACGGTTAAGCAAGTTAGGAGTTTCCTTGGCCTAGCTAGTTATTGTCGCCGCTTCGTTGAGAACTTCTCCAAAGTGGCCAAAGCTCTCACGGAACTTCTCAAGAAAGATAAAAAGTTTGAGTGGTCCCCACAGTGTGAGCACAGTTTTCAGGAACTGAAAAGACGCTTGACTTCTGCTCCCATACTTGTGCCACCAGATTTCACTAAGGACTTTGTTATCTATTGTGATGCCTCACGACAGGGACTAGGTTGCATTCTTATGCAAGATCGCCATGTGATTGTCAATGCATCTCGACAGTTGCATCCACATGAGGAGAATTATCCTACACATGATCTAGAGCTTGCAGCCGTAGTCTATGCACTTAAGACCTGGCGACATTACCTCCTTGGTAAGCGTTGCGAGATTTACACCGATCACGAGAGTCTCAAGTATATCTTCACCCAACCAGATTTGAACCTTAGGCAAAGACGTTGGTTGGAGTTGATCTCAGATTACGACTTAGGGATTACCTACACCCCAGGCAAGGGAAATGTCATGGCTGATGCACTAAGTTGTAAGTCCTATTGCAACAATCTCATGTTGCAACAGGGCCAACCACTTCTCCGTGAGGAGTTATGTAAGCTCAACCTTCACATTGCTCCTCACGGATTCCTTTCTACCTTGGTGGCGAAACCTACTCTTGTGGATCATATCATAGAAGACTAGAAGCATGATACGGGGATTACCCGGATCAAGAGAAACATTGCCAAGGGCATTGCTGGTAGTTTCTCTATAGATGATCGAGGTATTGTTTTCTTCGGGAATCGCCTGGTGGTCCCCAAGAAGCAACATCTTCGGTAATTAATCCTTAAGGAGGCACATGAATCTCCTCTCACGATTCATCCCGGTAGTACTAAAATGTATCAGGACCTACACCAGAGGTTCTGGTGGACTAGGATGAAAAGAGAAATCGATGAGTTCGTTGCTAAATGTGACGTTTGTCGTTGCGTTAAGGCATAACATCAAAGACCTGCTGGCACCCTTCAACCTTTAGCTATTCCTGAGTGGAAATGGGATAAAGTTGGTATGGACTTCATCACTGGTTTTCCCAGGACCAAGAGAGGGAATAATGCTATCTTCGTAGTCATTGATCGTCTTTCCAAAGTGGCTCACTTCCTACCTGTTCGAGAGAGTATCACTGCTAGTCAGCTCGCTGACTTATATATTTCTCGAATAGTGTCACTTCATGGTGTTCCACTAGAGATCAATTTAGACTGTGGTAGTCTTTTCACTTCTCATTTCTGGGAGAGTTTCCAAACTGCCATGGGCACCCATCTTTCCTTCAGTATCGCTTTCCACCCTCAATCAAGTGGTCAGGTGGAAAGGTTCAACCAAATTCTCGAAGACATGCTTAGAGCTTGTGTTATCTCATTCGGTATGGATTGGGAGAAGTGTATTCCCTTCGCCGAGTTTGCTTATAACAATAGCTACCAATCCAGCCTCAAGAAAGCTCCTTTCGAGGTTCTGTATGGACGAAGATGTCGAACACCTTTGAACTAGTCAAAAAGCGGTGAAAGACAATTCTTTGGACCGGATATGATACAGGAGGCAGAAGAGCAAGTTCGCATCATTCGTGAGAATTTGAAAACAGCCCAATATCGTCAAAAGAGCCAGTATGATCGTAGTCATAAGGAAGTGTCTTATGAAGTTGGCGACAAAGCTTACCTTCGGGTTACCCCTTTGAAGGGTACCCATCGATTCGGTATCAAGGGCAAGTTGGCTCCTCGTTACATTGGTCCTTTTCGCATTCTCGCTAAACGAGGAGAGGTTGCCTACCAGTTGGAACTACCCCCACATCTTTCCCGAGTACATGATGTCTTCCACATCTCTCAACTCAGGCGTTGCTTCTCGGATCCCACCCGCGGAGTGGACCACGATAACCTCACTTATCAAGAGTACCCCGTCCGCATTCTGGATCAAGCAGAGCCTGTCACTCGATGTCATAACATCAAGTTTCTCAAGGTTCAGTGGTCCCATCATTCCGAGAGAGAAGCTACTTGGGAGTGAGAAGATCGTCTTCGACTTGAGTACCCCACTTTCTTTCTGCCAACTCCTGAATCTCGGGTGGGGGCGAGTTGTCACATCCCTAGTTCTGGTATGACCTAGGCTAGCCTTCATGTTTGCATCATGTTTAAATTTCATTGAAACTTGAAATGGGGATTTGTGAAACCCTCAGAAATCATTTCTGGAAATGACCCAGATAAAATTTGCTCCAAAAAGGTCCAAGAAAATGTTCATGTTGCTCTCTGAAAATATTGGACAGAGATAAAAATCAAACCAATATTTTCATGAGCTCATAAATATTTATTTGGCCATTTGGAATTAATGCAATAATTATTTGCATTGGATATATATATGATATATTTATTTATATATGTCCAATAATTCTGATTTTTATGTGAGGGGCTCTGGAATATTTCAACTAGCTCCGAAAATAAATTTCAGAAGAAAATAAGTTGATTTAGTATTTTACTAAATCAGGAAACAAATTACAAAAATAGAAAAGAATAACAAAAAGGGAAAAACCTCACCTGGCTTACCTGGCCGAGGAGAAAACCCGGCCCAGCTGGCTGGCCAGCCCGGCCCATCCCCACCTCCCCTGTCGTCTTCCTCCTCTTGCCAGGAGGACGAAGGGCGCGTGGTCACCGCGCGCGAGCCACCTCCTCCCTGCCTGCTTCATCCCAGACGCGTCGAGGCAACGCCACACACCCCCCTGGATCCTTTCCTCTCTCTCTCGCTCACTCTCCTCCTCCCCAGCTCTCACCCACGCGACCACCACACGCAACCGGAGGCGCCGCTCACCGTAGCCATGGCCACCGGACACTCCACTCCGTGCCGATGAGTCCCCGAGCTCCGCATCATCGTCTTCTTCCTCCACGTCGAGCCAAGCAACCTGAGAAGAACCACAACGCCGTCCCCAACGTCTTCTTCGACCTCGGTACCTGGAGGTCCTCGCCGGCGATTCACCTCGTCGAGGCCTCCCCCGTGCTCGATTCTGTGTCGTAGCCCTGCAAACCGTCGCAACCGCGAGCGTCTCGCCACCGGCCATGTCGCCGCCGTGGCCAGGGCCACCGTAGCTAGCGCCCAAGCACACCACCATGCTTAGTGCAACGCCAGGAGTCCGTCGAGGCACTCCGTAGCCCCTGCCGTGCCCCGTGGCTCATTCCCGCCCGGAGCCATGCTTCGGCCGCTACCTCGAGCTCGATTCCGGCGAGCTCCGGCTGTCCCTGCCTCTCCCTCTTGCCCCAGAGGATGCGGACGAGCTCTGGCTCCTCGCCTGTGGCCTCCGCCGCCCAAATGGTCACCGGAGGACCAAATCCGAGGCCCTCCGCCGCGTTCTGCCTCGCCGGCGGCTAAACGCTGGCGGGTTAACCGTGTTTGACCCCCTAGTTGACCTGTTTTAACCCGTATGGGTCATTGACATGTGGGGCCCGGCCTGCTAAGTTCTAATTTAGTATTAGTTTAACTACTAATTAAACCCTGTTCACTAATTGGGTCACTGACGCATGGGCCCAACCCCATTAACTAAACCAGTTTAGGTTTAATTTAATTTAGGATTAGCCATAGACACTGACGTGTGGACCCCAAACGTCAGGTTTGACCTGGTCAGCCGCCTTTGACTTGCTGACGCAATATATCATTTTCTGGTTTAAAAATAAATCAGGAAAATCCAAAAAATGTTATGAACTTCAAAATTTCATAGAAATTCAACCGTAGCTCAGATTGAAATAATTTATATATGAAAAATTATCAGAAAAATTCAATCTATCCATCTGTACCATTTTCATGCATGACAAACCAACCTATACATCCTGTATATATGAAAACACACTTATGGCATATTTAAGAGCTTATTTTGGAGTTGCATCTGAACCATTGGTTCAAATGGACCTCAACCAAATGAATGCTAGTTGCAATAGCTCAAACAACATCACATTTTCATGCCATGTTCATGCATCATATTGTTGCATATGATTGTGTTTTGATTTCCGACACCGTTCCTTCTCGATAGGTCCTGCTCCGGAGACCGATCCAGAGTACCTGTCTGAGGAGCAGTGCCCCCTGTTGATCTACCAGGCAAGCAAAACCCCTTGTTCATTCCGATACAATCCTACTCTCTCGCTCCTGCTCTCATTTATTGCATTAGGACAACAACGATTCAACTACTTCTTTATGCTGCGGTAGTTGAACCCATTCCTCTGCATGACCTGTCATTGCCACAGTAAATAGTTAAAACCCACTAGCTTGTGTAGGAGTTGATTGAGCCATGTTGTGTTCCTACCATGCTTTGCCTGTTATTGCTTAGAGTATGTCAGGTCTGATTCATTGGGAATGAATTGGAGTGCAGTGCTATGTTCTGATGTTGAGAGTTAAGTGTGTGAACACGATTTGGTAAAGGCAGCGGTGAGAGGCCATGTAGGAGTACATGGTGGGTTGTCTCACTGGAACCGTCCCTAAGAAATGAGTTCTGTCTATGTTGTCCAATGACTCGATACTACCACACATTGGGTTCCGGTAACTCGAACCCTCTCGACTTATTAACCAACTTGACCTCTGTCCAGGAGTCACAACTAGTTTCTGGTGTTTGTAGGTAGTGTTAGTAGTCTACCAAGTGGCACCCGGCCAGGTGGGCATGGGACAGACTAGGCACAGTGGCACGGTGTACCAAGTGGCTCCCGGATGGTGGGCTTGGGAACCCTGCTCACATCGTTTGGGGCCGTGAGCGACACCCCGGCCGGATCTCCTTGCGGATGGAACCCGAATAGGCGATAAACCTGGATGAGAGACTTGTGTGGTTAGTCAGGTTGTGGCCGACACCCTCGCCAGGCTTCCGCTTGAAGGTTGCCGAGGTACATGACGTGTACATGGTGATAAGTGGTGAGAGCGTGTGTGAAGAAGTACACCCCTGCAGGGTTATCATGATCTATTCGAATAACCGTGTCCGCGGTTATGGACTTCTTGGATGCTTACGTGGTACATAGACAACTTGAATTGGATACTCTAAAATGCTCAAGACAAGTGTGAGTGCTATGGATGGCTTTGTCATAAGAAGACGAGGATGAATCCATAGTAGTGTATTGATGTGGTGATTAGTGGACTCGTGTGCGCTGCCTCACCTCAAAGAAGTTTCTCATTGACGTAGAACAGGATAGCCACTGAGTCAAAGCTGGCTTGCTGCAACTAAACCCCACATTACCTTCTTGATACAAATGCATGTATGATAGGATCTGATGTAAGTCTTGCTGAGTACCTTTGTACTCATGTTTGCTTTAATTATGTTTTGCAGGTGAGACATCTGTCTCACTAGTAGTACCGCTTGGACTTTGACGAGTAGCTTGTTACCTCAGCTACGATCATGTACCCTTGGGAGGGACTTGTAGTTAGTCAAGCTTCTCAGCCCTTTTCCTTTTTTAGTTGTCTGTACTCAGACATGTAATGCTTCTGTTGCTTGTATGCTCTGAATGACGGGTCATGTGACCCCTGTTTGTATTTAATGCTATGTGGCTCTTCTGGGCCTTTATCTATATGAGTTCGCATTATGTTGTGATGCCATGTTGTACATCACATACCTGCATGTTATGCATACGTGTAACGTGTATTGCTATGTGTGGGATCCGACAACCTAGTTGTCTATCCTTGGTAGCCTCTCTTATGGGGAAATGTAGTCTAGTGCTTCCACCGAGCCATGGTAGTCAGCTACAGCCCGGTTTACCAGAGTCCTGCTAGCCCAGCACTACTACTCCAGAACACTTAGACTGGCCGACATGTGATTCACTTCGTTCCTGTGTCTATCCCTTCGGGGAAATGTCACGCGGTGACATCCAGAGTCCTGCCTAGCCTGCTATAGCCCGGTTCACCGGAGTCCTGTTAGCCCAGTGCTACAGCCCGGATTTGCACGTTGCTGACCGACATGCTCGATGTTGATTCATGTATGCATGTCCCCGTAAGTTAGTGCCACTTTGGGTTCATGACTAGTCATGTTGGCCCGGGTTCTCTGTCATATGGATGCTAGCGACACTATCATATACGTGAGCCAAAAGGCGCAAACGGTCCCGGGCCATGGTAAGGCGACACCCGTGGGAATACCGTGCGTGAGGCCACAAAGTGATATGAGGTGTTGCATGCTAGATCAGTGTAACTTAGAATCGGGGTCCCGACAGCTTGAGTTTGAGGAGGTTACTCTATTGATTGAACATTATTTTGCAGAGGGTGACGTTGGTGTGAGCTTTGACCAGAGATGTCCCGTCTTGTCTGAAACACAATCATAGTCTGTTGATGGTACAGAGGAAGTTACACATGAGTGGATGGTCTCAGAACAACTTCATGCATATGAATTGAAGCAAAGCAAGAAGAAGTTGAGGCTTGAAAATGACTCAAAGGAGTATGCGGAGAAGGAGAAGCAGAGGAGAGTTGTAGATGGTTCCAACAAGGTTGCCAAATTTTTCAAAGTGAACAGCCTGCTTTGTAGAAGAAGAAACTGAGTTTTGTTGCTGAGCAAGGTGGTACTCCTCGGCAGAGTCCATGTGCTGCTTGCATGAACAAGAATCTTGGAAAGAGAACTGCTGAAGCTGGTGCAAAGGATCCTGAGCGCAAGCGACCACATATCAGTGAAGGTTCCAACTCTGATGATGACGACTTTGTGCCTGCTGATTTTTGTGAGGCATGCTCAGACTGGTAGATGAAAATACTATGGTTCATCTAAGAGTCAACCCAAGCATCGCCATGATGATGGCGATGAGGGTGTTGGTGCTAACTCTGGTGGGGAGGCGGATGTTGTTCCAAGGGTTTCTTGAAGTGGACTACATTAGTTTTCTTTATTTGTTATTTTGTTTGTGTTTTTTTGTCTCTTTTTATGGCTAATATTTTATGTGGCCTGCATTTCCCTTTACACAAAGGAAGAAGTCTAGTAAGAGAAATCCAACTGAAGATGATGCCGAGGGAGATGATGCTCGATTTAACAAGATCGTACGTTTGTCGCTCCCCACTGTTTGCAAAGCTGCTGCTTTATTGAAAAAGCACACTGTAGTCATGTTCGAGATGCTGGATTTGGTGTTGTCTTTGAACTAACAGTAAAGAAAAATGTGTCACGCATTCTTATGTGCTATCTGTTGGGAGTAATTGATCCTGCCGTGATGGTAATGGACTTTGGGAATGTCAGGGTTCTTCGAATCAATCGTGATGCAGTTCATCACATTTTTGATTTACCTATGGGAAGTCACACTACACCCATGCCTGCTACCAGTGGCCATGATGACTCGTTGACTGCCCTCAAGGATGATCTTGGCTTTAACCGTCCAAAAAGTATAGGGGTCAAGGAGTTGCTTCAGAAGATGGTGGTGTTGGTGCAGGAAGATGATCATGTGATGGTTGATCTTGTTGTCAAGGTGTTCTTCTTGATACTTTATCAGAATTTTCTATGCCCCGGGCCTACAGTTTGATTGGGCAGGGTTGCTACCATAGTTAAGAATGTGGATTATGCAGCTATGGCATTATGGACTTTTGTCAGCTTGTTGTTGATGAGTTGCAGGCAGCTGTGGTGAGGTGGCAGACAGAAGGCAGCAAGCAGAATTATGCAAAGGGTTGTCCCATTGTCCCCTTGATTATGTATCTTGATTGCTTGAAGCCTCACAAATTTTTAGTTATGCACATGTTGATGCCACGCGCATCACACCTCACGACCAAGGACCCGATGAAGTTATACAACGAGGATATGCTCATCAACGGAAAGATTTATTTGGAATCTTACAAATTTGGGAAGCTGCCAGTTAGTGCATCTGAGTTTTTAAGATCAGAGATTTTTTTAGAAGTGCAGTCAATATAAATCTAAACTTTCTATTATTCACATGTGTACTTCTCTTCCCTTTTTGTCTTTTTTAGTGGAAGGCGCCAGGTGATATTGTGTACAACCGTTCTGCTGCAGTGTTATGTGGCGGCTCTGATGCGGGGCCTAGCACTCATGCTTGGTTTTATGAGCCTATCTGTAGCCAGCTTCCTGCCTGTGATGATGAGGTGCCGCCTACTCGTGGTTTCACGACACGTCGGATGTTTGATAATAGAAGCTCTCCTAAACAGACACTTGTTGGTCGCAAAAAAATGAGGAGATTGATGAGCTTCTTGTGAAGGTTTTGAGGTTAACTGAAGATTTGCCAACTTCCGATGATAGGTTGGGGACAGTTGCTATTTTTGTCCCTGCTGTCCATGGCCCACGAGATGAAGATATTTTTGCTACTCACAATTTTGATTGTGGCGTGGTTGAAAGTCTGAAGATTGCGGTGACGAATATTCGGTCTTCGTATGCTTAGTTGAAAGATTCACAGGAACAAAATGTGCTCGGTATGAGAAGGATGTTGAGCACATTTTCGATGAAATGAACCGTCAGGACACTGGCGCAGACGCTGATGATGTATGTTCTAGGTTTTTGTACTTTTGAACCTCTTTCATGTATTATGTGGACTGCTCCTCACTATTTGTTTTTTGTCATAGGCTGGAGTGGAATCGTCAGGTACAAGTACTTTCGCCATGCCTGTTCTGACATGTGCCTCTCTTCTTGAACTTGCATTTTTTGCTTTCCATTTTATTGTATTTGTTGTGTACCTCACGATTGTAAAATGTTTACTGCTTGTGCATAGTTGAAGTTTTTTCTTTTTTGGTCGATACCATCTTATTTCCTTTTTGGTTTGTTCTATGCCCATAGACTAGAGTTGCTGCTTGTGATGTGCACAAAGATTCCTACGATGGCTCTGAGAAGGATGAGGACTTGGCTGGTGCATCGTCCCCTCCGGATGTTGTAGTTGATAAGGTTTAGTGGAATTACTTTTTATTTTAGTGGGTTGTAATCTAATTTTTTGTTGTTGTTATAAGCTTGACATACGCTGTTCTGTTCACTCATGTGCATTTCTTTTACATATGTGAGCTGCATAGTTTTACATATATGAGCTTTAGTCTTTGACAGAAGTGAACTGCAGTTTGTTTTCGCATATGTGGGCTGTAGTGTTTGACATACGTGAACAACATTTATTTTTACATATATGGACTGCAGTTCTTTGACATGTGTGGGCTGCAGTGTTTGACATAAGTGAACTGCAATTGTTGTACATACGTGGACTGCAGTCTTTGACATAAGTGAACTGTCTGTTGTTGTGTTAATTAACCCCTTGCTCATTTGTGTCACTATGTCTTTTCAAAACTTTTTATAGCCTGGAGATGAAAGCGTAGAAGTTCATGTTGATGTGAACCAGGGGGATTGTGCTGTTGCTGGTGGTGGCAGTGTTGACGTTTCTGTATCGGTTGTCGTCGACAATGCAGAACCTTCTGTAGTTCAGGAGTCCCACGATGTTGTTCCCCTAGTCGGCATGAAGATTCTGATGTTGGCATTGAAAAGCCGCTGGAGAATGTCGTTCCTGCTGGTAGAGTTGTTGCTTCTCTTGTTTGTCTGACGTCCAACGGTGTTCCTGATGTATTCAGAATGGAGCCTCATGCAGCTGAGGTATCTAAGGATGTTGAAGTTGACCAGACTGTTGTAAACCCAGAGAATGTTGATGTTGCTAGAGTACGGCAGTCCAGTGAGGCTGTGGTGGTTTTGTCGCAACCTAGCCAAGTAAATGTTTTGGTCAGCTCTGAAGAACAACAACATGAAGACTCTGACACTGAAGGCAAGATTTTTGTTTCGAATAGTGAAGTTGAAGTTTTTCTCATTCAATTTTTTGATTACTATGGTAGCTGCATTAGATGTTTAATGATAAGTGAAACTTCATCTTTTTTTGGTGATTTTCAAAATAGCTAGCAGAAATTCCTTATCTCAATATTGAACTTCATTTTTGGATAAGTGAAATTCACCTTTTTATTATAGATGACGAATTCCTGTTGTGACACCGTCAAGCATTGATCCAACTCTTCTGAAAAGACACAATGAGTTGTACAGTGCTGTTATGAGGACTCGGAAGGACAAAAAGAAGTAGTATGGATTTAAAAAAATTCACATGTATTTCTAATTTCAGTCTTTGCCCTTTCTTGTTCTTGTAATTTTTGTAGTATCTGATGTTTCAGTTTTTCATAAAAAATTCAGGGACATGACTGCTTTTAAATCTAAGATGGTTGATATTACCATTGGCGAAGTTGGTCAATCTTTTTGGGATAAAGGGATGCTCACTACAGACCTTGTAGATCTCAAGGTTTCTTTGCTTGTAGATAAGTTTGAGGGATCTCCCACGATGGTTGTCCCATACCATATTTATGTAAGCATGCATAAATTTTGTTTCCGTTTTTTGATTTTCTTTTCTGATTTTGTGTGATGACCTGTTTTCTTGAGCACTATTGGTTTGTTTGGTTTTGTTTTGGTAGACAAGTATTTGGCATGGTGGAAGTGTAGGTAGGAGTGTGTAATTGATGTTCTCTTCAAAAGCCAAAGAGTGTGTCCATAAAAAGATATGGTGAGTAATGTTTTTATGTGTTGAAGACAATTTTTTGTGTGTTGGTTTTGTAGTGTCCTTTTTCTTTTTCTTGTAATACTTCTATTTATTTTTTACTTCCAACAGGTCCTGTTTGCAACATTTGATTCGCCAGAGATGAGGGATGACGTTGGTCATTATTGTGTAGTTTCCTTGAATGTGAAGGAAAGGCAGTTCGAATTTCTTGACTCGCTCAATAAACCTGGCAACTTTGATGCGAATAGGATTTTTAGGAGGATGGTTAAAAATATCAAGCGTGCATGGAAAGAAGGTAGCTCAAGTTCTGATGATCCATTAAATCCTCCTACACTTGACGGATTTGTGTTGAAACATGTTATTGTCCCATTTCAGCCAAATGGGTATGTTCCTTGTAGCCCCTCTCTACCATACTACTCAACTGTTCTTTCATATTTCATTATGTGAAACTAATGTTTTTTGTTCTTTTATTGCAGGAATGATTGTGAATTCTATATGTTCCAATTCATGCAGACTTGGGATGGTGGTCGAGTTGCTAAGTTTGGAGTGGAGCACATTGGCTACATCAGAAAGGCCATGCTCTATAGTTGGCTCACATCACCAAAGTATTGCCTTGAGTTATTGTCACTTTTAATTTTTCCAAATAAAGGTTGTTTTAGTGAACTTCTTTTATTTCTCTTACTTTTTTTGTCTACTACTTCCTTCCGCTTCTTAAGGTCTTTTTTTACTAGTGTGTTTAGTGAGATGCATGATTTACAGTGGATGGCTATATATTTTGTTGTGTAAGTGAGCTGCACTTGTTGTAGACAAGTGAGTTGCATCTGCATTGTTCAAGAAAAATGAGCTGCATTGTTCTATATAAGTGGTCTGCAGTGTTCTAGACAAGTGGGTTGTATTGTTCTATACAAGTGGGTTGCATTATTCTAGACAAGTGGGTTGCATTCTCTTCTTTAGTGAACTGCCTTTTTATATTATCGAGATGCATTTAATGTTTTTGTTTTTGTATTTGGGCTGACCGTTCCCATGTTTTCTCCTCGTTATCAGGTTTTGATGGGGGTCTTTGTTGTTTGAGTCACAGGGTTCTGAGGTAGTTATGGAGGATTATGCCATTGAAATCTCTCCAGAGAATTCTGGTACTTCTGCTAGAGATGTTTTGAACACAGATGCGGCATATGGACATGTACCTGATTGTGAAAAGGTTTCTCACCCCGGCTCTCCTCATGAGGTAGTTGATGTTGATGAGTGCAGCAATCAATCGTCCTCCTGCGGATGAGGCTGAAGTATTTTCGAACAAGAGGGCAGGTGAGAGGGCTTTTAAGTTGAGAGGCTCTTTAGAGAAATTGAAGCCTCAGAGGTTCAAATTTATTGATGAGGCGAGGATAATAAAGGATCTCGTTCTCAGCGAAGATTTTGTAACCAAATACCACGAGTAAGTTTTATGTGTGTGCCCTTCATCCTTTTTGTGTGTTTTGTTTTCAAGTTTATTTTATTGATCCCATCCATGTATGTTGATTGGAGGAACGCGTTCTTGATGGTGAATAATTCTTTTGGCGATGTCGAAAATATCAAACATGACTATATCTATAATACATTTGGCAAAGGAGCTTGCATGGACTCGTATGTCATGGAGTTTGTCATCAAGTGCTTCACTGGTATGCGTTGGTGCTATACAAACGGTTTTAATCCCTTTTCGCGATGGCATTTGGAACCGTCACCAATTGAGTGTGGGCGATAGGGGGGTCCTTCGCACACGACCCAGAAAATGTCGGGAATAGGCCCTCCTGGGACACCAAATGAGCTCGTGTGTGATCGGGCAAGGCATCGAAAACCAATCATTTCCATAGGTATGTACATCCCACACGGTGAATCCCAAAAAAACATTTTTGTAGGTATGTATATCACACACAATCAATCCAAGGAACACGTTTCCGTTCTTATGTACATCCCACACAGTCAATCCAGGGAAAACGTTTCTGTTCATATGTACATCCCACACAGCTTAATGTGTAGGCTCGTGCGTGAAAGGTGTAACTATCACCCACGCTCTGCCTTGGTTAACTGTTTGCTTTTATCAACTACATCACACACGATTTGATGAAGAAAACTGTGTGGCATTGGGCTATCCATCACAAGCGCTTTTACTGCTAGAACTGTTTGCAAAGGTCCATGGCACATTTTGCAGGTTTATTAGTTTACAATTAATAATTCCAATGTTATGCAAATTCACATTTCATATCGAACAGCTGTTTGCCAATTTCATGTCAAGCACACAAATATATTATAACATCACAGTACAATAGCTACATGAAAACAACATAGTACAACATATAGCTAGTTCAACTTCATAAAAACAATATATTCATTTCCGGAATCGAGATCATCCAGGCTTGTCTTATCCACCTCTGCCTTCAATTCAGTAAGAACGTGTTCTGCACTGGCCAACTGGGAAAGTGCCTCCTCCTTCGCCAACACCATCTTAACCTGATTTAAAAAATCTGAGCTCATTCTCCACCTTCCTCTTTTTATCCCACATCTTCAAATATTCTTCAGTGTTGACAACACTTCCTCTAAGCCTACGTCTGTTTTCTTCCTCATACATGCTCCAGAGCTTCGTTAGGCACATCTTCAAAGACTGTGGCCACTCTTGATCAACCCACTCCAAGTAAGGACACTTCCATTCATCCTATAATATTTAAAACTAGATTAGTAACAATTGTAGGGGAAATAAGTTGATAGGAACATAGAAAATCACCAATGCTTATTTTGAAAAACTGAAGAAACATGTTAATTATGACATATCTTCTCAAAAAGATCAATGTGCAAATGAATTAATTGCTATTGAGACAACAACCAAATTCTGGAACATCAGAACATATAATTAATTACAACAATGCTACAAGTTCTTACTCATGTACAATAAATAACAAATTGAACATTTTATGAGCAAGATAAATATAACTGCAACAGCATAGCGACAGTGTTTGGATGACAGCAAATTGATACTAACAGGTGTGTACATGCACAAATTTAGTAACATAGAACTAATAGCACTAAGTCCATCCACTATGTATGCTAAAATTGGTGTAAAGACAACTGTTGCTACATCTCGCACCGGTGCCCCTGCACTGGCGAGCCGATGCAGTGGACAAAAATAAGGGACCCGGACTACGAAGCACCTAGTTGCTCTGATGCCTAGTTCCTTCGTGCCATAAAGATTTAGTATTTTACTGCTTGGCTGCTCGGATGTGTGGACCAAAGTTGGCTGCACAAACTACTAAAGCGGTGCCAAATAATTTTCTAATGACACCGCTGATGAGATGGCAACAATTTTAGATACTAGGTACAAACTGTGACACTGTCTTAGGATGCGTTTGGTTGAAGGTGTGGTATGAATGGCTTGGGACCGTGACAGTGTCTGAATCACATCTAACAAATGACTTGTAACAACGAAAGAGGGTCTAACCTTCTCTCCACATGCCAGAAACTACCTCCCAATGTCCACATATTCAAATGCAACTAGCTTCACGCATGGAGATTGATGGTAACAATGAGCAGATAGATCTTCAACCACCCCGCTCCATTTGTTGCCACTGATGCTCCTAGGGAGCTACAAGAGGAAGAAATGACTCAAATCAACCGCCGGGTAAAAATCCTTCATTCCAAGTCATAGCCCGAGAGAGAGAAGAGAGGCATACCCTGGTGGTGAAGGTGTCGTCGCCGAAGGAGGACCCGCTGGAGAGGTCTTTGAAGAAGACTATGGCGACCCCGTCGGTAGGATGCGAGCCGACGAGAGCGAGGAAGCGGCTATAGCTTAGGAAGGAAGGAAGGAGGAAACAGGCGAAATGTGACTTGTGGTCGGGGAGAAAAGGGGGTGGTGAAGGGGGGAGGGGCGGGGGTAGATATTTTGGCAGTAGGCCAAAATTTTGGAAATGTGGAGGGAAACTTTGTGCGTGGTGCCGCCGGACCATTCAGTTTGAACGATTGTGTGCATCACAAATGATTCTTCTGCTTTACGCACATGGGATGAGTTTGATAATTCAAATTTTGGTCGAAATTTCCCTGGGTACGTCATTGCATAATTTAACATAGCTTGCTAATTTGGGCACACAAAAGAGCGTACAGCAGACTGACCACACTTACTGAATCGAGCAATTTTAGTAATTAAACAGAGCCAGATGACCTAAATATTGCTCTAACAAAAGACCAACATTAAAAACAAAGCCTTAGTATGCATAATTTTAACAAATCCTCCGCCGCGCCGGCCTATGCATCGCTGGTGTGAGACGAGACGTCGATGACTTGTCCTTGCGACATGCCGCCGTTGGTGGACTCCGTGTCCCCCCTGCTGAACTCGACTGCGTCCTCATCCTCGTCCTCGGTGCCGCCCTCAAGGTTTTAGTACTCGTAGTAGCGGCTGTGTGTGATGGCCTGACTTATTAGGGATGATAGACTACTCATATCAATAAGGAATTCCTTCTTTTCCAGGAGCCCATTCGGACAGGACTCCAAAGTTAAGCATGCTCAGCTTGGAGTAGTGTCAGGATGGGTGACCGATCGGGAAGTTGCTCCCGAGTGCGCATGAGTGAGGACAAACTGCGCAGAAAAGACTAGTATTGATCTGTGGGGCCAGTCTAGATCCTGCCAGGAGTAACGACCACTGGCGGGTGTGTCCAGGGCGTTACAATTTGGTATCAGAGCCGACCCTCGCAGTTACACGGATGTTTGCGGACAGGTGCGTGATCATGTTGTTCATGATGTTTGTGACCCGTCGTGGCACATGACATGGTACATGCACCGGACTAGATGCATAGACGTATGTGACAAGAGGGAACGTTTCTATGGCCCGACGAGGACGTCGGTTCCTCTGAGTGGGGGTGTATGTGATGGCCTGCCTTATTAGGGATGATAGACTAGTCATATCAATAAGGAATTCCTTCTTTTCCGGGAGCCCATTCGGACAGAACTCCAAAGTTAAGCGTGCTCAGCTTGGAGTAGTGTCAGGATAGGTGACCGATCGGGAAGTTGCTCCCGGGCGCATATGAGTGAGGACAAAGTGTGCAGAAAAGACTAGTATTGATCTGTGGGGCCAGTCTAGATCCCGCCAGGAGTAACGACCACCGGCGGGTGTGTCCGGGGTGTTACATTGTGCCAGAGCTCGCGTTGTTACTCCACCGCCGATTCCTCGATGGACAGACTCTTCTCTACCTCGACCTCGGGCACACGCAACTCCTCCTCCCGGCGCTCCTCGATATCCGCCACCTCCTGCATCTCCAGCTCCCACTCAGCGACCTCGTGAGGAAGCAGTAGCTCCTTGGCCACCAACGCCTTTTCGGATGTGGGTTGCATGCTGGAGTCCGAGGTGGCCTGGAATATCTTGGCGTGTGCATCCCCGATCTTGGCGTGGATGGCCTCGACCCGGGCTAGGGTGACATCGGCGGCACGGACGGCAGCTCAAGCGCTCTCGGTGTTTGCAGCCACCATTACAGCAGCAGCTGCATCCGTCTCGGCTGTTGCTGCTGCCCTGTCGGCTGGCGCATACGCCCTCTCGGCGCAAGCGGCCGTGCTCAATGCGGATGCGGCGACACTCTCGGCGTAGGCGGCCGCGCTCTCGGTGCAGGCGACCGCGCTCAGGGGGGGGGACACGGCCATCGTACGAGCCTTCATGAAGTGTTTCCACGGCATCATCTTTGGAAGAAGGGGGTGTAGGAATGGGGATCGGGATTCCTGGATTCAGGGGTTGCCGGCTCTGGAGCAGACGATCCGGCGAAGCTTAAGGAGGGAGACTTAAATAGATCCATATATTTTCATCGCAAACGGTTCCTAGAAAACAACTGCATGTGATGTTGTAGATATTTTTTATTAGCTGTGAAAGATGAATTTGGAATAAAGTGGCAACGAATGGTGTTTTAAATGAATGAGCAATTTTGTAGTACTAATACAACTGTCATGTCAAATTTTGGAAAATTTCAAGGGTCATTTGTACTTTTAAGATATTTAAGTGATTTTCTAGCCATTTAATGACCGTAATTGAAATTTGAACTGCATGTACATGCAACAGCTAACCATAACGTTTTGAAAAGTCATATTTTGTGTACTTGTGTGTGATTTAATTCCATGTGCAGTAAATTGGAAGGATTTTTCAAACATATTGGTCTAACGGCTATGACACAATTAAGCATGGAGTGCCATTGCATTTAAATTCCAAAAAATAAAAGAATATCAGAAACACATTAAACCTTGGTTGATGTAATGTCATGCCACGAAGATGATGTGGTAAAAAATTTGGCATGTGTGACGAAAGTTTGGACACACACCCCTCACAAACTGGAGCAACTCACTAGAAGGCTCGTGGTTCCGAGAGGGAACAATGCATGTTTGATGACGAACAGGAGATAGCTTCCTCTTGCGGCCTTAAATTTTTTTCTACATTTAACATGCACTAATACAGCTGTACTATGAAAAATTGGAAAATTCTAGCGGCCATTTGACCTTTTAAAGACATTTAAGTTTTTTCTAGCCATTTAATGCCCGTAATTCAAATTTGAACTAAATCTACATGCAACGGCTAACCATAACAGTTTGAAAAATCATATGTTTGTGTACTTGTGTGCGAGTTAAAAAAATCATCAGACGATGTAAATATCTGGTGTTCAAAAAAGGAAATGTAAAGGTCTAGCAAGACAACCGGCCCCCACATGATTGGCACTCTATCTCGCGACTCGAGGTTTGGTAGGTGAGTGGCGGGTATCATTAATCAGACACGGTTCTGTATTGGAAACCATCAGCTATTATGTTCAAACATAGATTTTGCTGCGGGAATCATGTGTAATTCAAACTATAGTACTCGTAAATTCCGGCGACCGGCGTTGTACTGTTCCTGTCGATCTAGATTCCGGCGACCAATAAATACTACTTTGCTCACGTCACCCCACCTGCATTCTCATCTACATCCTACCCTCGCTCGCCCTCTCTCACTCTCTCAAATCTCTGCCATGGCTTCGCCGGTCTGCCCACATGCCGATGAGGAGTCGCCGCCCCACGAGGACGCTCACTCGAATAGCTACGACGAGGACCCCTACGCGCCGCCAGACGTGGTTGCGCCGGACCCCCAACTTTGGATTGGTTTTGGGGCCAGTACAATCTTTTTCTGTAGAAGTCCCTGCCGCCAGCTGAGAAAGCCAGGCAAGTGGCATTCAAGAAGGAGATGGCGGAGGAGGAAGCCAGGTACCAGGCATCCTGTGAAGCCCGTGATGCCGCCTAGAAAAAGGAGGCGGCAGAGCTTTGGGGGCGGGCGCGTCGTCGTGCGAAGGAGGTGTACGAAGACGGGTACTTCCAAAGGAAGGTTAAAGGCGGTGGGCGCCTTGTCGCTGCGTGGAGGTGGGCCGATAAGCTCCAGTGTGCAACCGATGAGGAGCTTTGGTGCACTACAAAAAAAATACACTTCCGTGATGATACATGTTTGTCACAGTAGGTCGCGTTTTTTGTCATGCATGTACATCCATGGCAAATTTATGACAGAATCAAGATAGTCATACCTGTGTTGTCGTAGAAGTGTTCCATGACATTACCAAAATTATCATCACGGAAGTGTCCACTTCCATGATGATAAGTCGCGCATCACAGAAGTGCTTTCGTCAAGGGTGACCGACACGTGGCATCCACCGTAACGGAATGCCGTTATGCTATCAGGTCGGGTTTTGGATCCGATAACCTGTTAACAGCCCCGACCAATGGGGATTTTCCACTTGTAAAATCATCATTGGCTAGAGGAAACAGGTGTCGGCTCATCGTTGGGACAGATGTCATCCACTCACTGGACAGAAGGCGCCTATGATACGTCGACACGTGGAACGGCCCAACAGTGGCCGATTCCTGTGAAAAGGCCGGCCCATTTGACTTGGTTAAAAGCTGGCGGGCCGGCCCATGGAAAGCCTGTTAACGGCCTGTTCGCATATAGCCCATTTACAGCCCGCTAACCCAAGGCCCGTTATGCCCTATCCGAATTAGGCCCAGTAGCGTCATCTCGGCCATCCAATATGATCCCAGCCTGTTTTCACTTCTGGCCCATGACGTCTTTTGGCTCATATGAGGCCCTTTGTAACTCTTGGCCCATTAGCGGCCCGTGCTGAAACTGGCCCATAATGAACAGTGTATTACTTTACACACCCATTAACGGCCCGTGGTGAAACTGGCCCATAATGAATAGTGTATCACTTTATACGCATTAACGGCCCATTACTCTGTTGGGCCATTTCTAGCCCAAGTTAACTTTCGGCCTTCTGAGGGCCCATTTATTCTTGGGCTCATTTGCAGCATTCGGTTACTTACGGCCCGTTACTGTCATTTTCTGCTTGTGGGCCAAATTCAGCCCGTCGTTACAGTCGGCCTATTTGTGGACCGTTAGTCTGTTGGGCCATTTTCATAGCATCACCAAATACGGCCTATTAAAGGCCCGTACAAGACCCATAAATGAGTCGGCGGCCCATGGATCCTACGAGACATAGAAGGCCCATGGATCCTACGAGACGTAGAAGGCCCATGGATCCTACGAGACGTAGAAGGCCCATGGACCCGAAGGCCCGTGAAGGGCCATGGTCGGGCGAGTTGGCCCCCGTTTGAACGATATAGCAAATTCAAAGAATTATCCTACTCAATACTATCACCTCTAAAAAGCATACACTATACAACAAAGAGATCAAGGCATAGAAAGGTAGAATAATCGTACACTATACAATAAAGAAATTACAGCCGATTATACCCACTGGGCATTATGGTTCAGCATAGGTGATAATAAAGCATACACAAACAACAAATTACATACACTTGGCAAATACAGCTCATACATCATGGACGCGCATCAACTTAACTCCATTTGAACTATAATCTCTTTAGAAAATAGGATTGTCCGGATTCAGATAGCACAAATTTCAGTCTGCAAAATCTCCAATTCCTTAATGGTTACCTCAGTGTCTCGTTTCATTTTTTGACTCCTGCATCTAATACCTGCATGCCAGTCTCAACTTGTTGATTATACGTTGACAATCATGTACACGTTGTCTTGCCACCTCTAGTTGATGCTCGAGAACATCAGCACATTCCAATTCCAATCCATAATCATTTGGTAACGGCCATGCCGCACTGCTCGCAGATCTTTGTGTTGATGTCACTTCATCATGAAATGTTTCTGTAAGTACACATGACTAGGGCAAAAATATAGTTACAACACTGAAGCGAACAAGACACTATTTTGTACTACATGGCAAAACAGGACTAACAATAATGTTACACGTCACTTTCAAAAAAAATGTTACACGTCATGAAGCATAAGCAGGTGATATTTAAAAATTATAAAAAAAGATAGTCTGTGTAGCCTGCAAATAGAAATCCCTCTTAGCTCACAAGAGGAGCATGATGTTGGGGCCCAATCGAAAACACAGACAAGTTAAAAATTTAGACAACACGTTTCCTATAAGTAAGCAAGCAGTTGGCCATTCTGTGCCTCAATTAAAGTCTTAGGGAGCATAATGAACAACAGAGGGCTTCATACAGACATACTATAGCAGGCAAAACTATGCAATCATTAGCGTAGTATAAACTAGATTGTGAGCCTCATGCAATAATAGTTGGTTAATAGACTTCAAAGCTTCAGGCACACTTCGGCAGAGTAATTAAATGGTAAGGCCTTTAATTATGTCAACTAATAGTGATACAAGTACCGAATATCAGGCATGATTATTTGGGCATCTCATTAACTGAGGACAAATAAAGCAATTGAAAAGAGAAAATTAACTATGCCTGAAACAAACAAGGAATTGAACTGTTGAGTTGCATACAGTGACTTACCTTAGCAGGTTGAAGAGGCTCAATGCAGCTCCTGCTTCTCTTGCAAGGCTCCTTCCTAACATCTTGTACATGGAAATCCTCAATCTTATCTTCATTGCACCCCCTCTACAAGGTGACACAAACTAGTTACTCGTCTCCTTGGAAGATAAATATGCATACTTTCCAGTCTGTGAACACAAAAGGATGAGATTATAACAAAACAACACCACATAATGAAACATGCTGCATCTCTTGCACTTGCACACAATGAAATGAGCATTTACTGTGTCTGCACTATGTAAAAACTAGGCATACCTTTGAACTGGATCTCCAGGTACTCTTGGAGAGCCTACTGTAGTGTACATCCAAACCTTTATGTCACCTATGAGTTAGACAAGGCCCCACTACAGCAGCCCATTAGTGTTTAAATCGTTGACAAGCTCTGTTAGAGTCTTAGGTCAAGAACAGCAAGTAATCAAAGCAAACTGTCCTAGAATGGCTGGCTGATGCAAACAAGCAATTGAACAGATGTGTGAGCAAATCTTACATATCAAGAAAAGAAGCAAAGAAGGAGGCTTAAAGACCATCACTTGACTGACCAGATTTAAGGGGTATTTAAACATCATGTGCAATGTATGAACTAACATAAACATTGCATATTCCAGATTCTATAATGGAATGCACATATATTAGGTTATGTCATGTATGATGATGCCTAAATGTACAGATAGCAGGCATGAGTGATTCATCATTGCACACACAATTGAATTGCATGTTAAGGGCCAGTTCGATTCCGCCTTTTCAGGGCATATTGTCCAAATAAGCCATAAAAGATGTAAAGAAGTCATTTTTGAGTTATGGGCTTGGGCTTAACTAATTTCGCTTTGGAGGGGGGTGTTTCGGGTAGAACCTCACCAAAAATTGAAGGGAAGGGGAATAGTGAAATGATTCTGTTGTCTACCTATATTACACTCAAAATGCAACTGCTGACGCCCGTGTCACACCTGACCCTCAAGTAAAAACAAACATGCAAGCATTCATTGCCCTGCCCGCTTGCATCTCCTCTCCCCTTTCCCTCTACCTCGATCCCCTGCCTGCAGCACTAGGGTTCCTCCAGCGAGCCGTCGCAACTGGCCCCATCTGGCCTGGTCCTCGACGATGCTATGTCCAGCTAGGCTACATGGCCGGCGGGTAGGGGCAAATCTCCCTGGCTGCTCCTCCCTCTGGCGTCACCCCTCATTCTCATGGTCTCCAGCAGCTGCTCCAATGTGGTTCGTCCAACGCACTACTCCAGCGGGCGCTGCATAACTACGGCTGATGCCACACTACGGCAGAAGGCACCTTATTCCCCCTCCCCACCTCCCAGGCCATGGCCTTGAGGTGCTTTTGAAGGATGAGCTCATCCAACAAGGTGAGGATCTCCTCTGATTTTTTGCCAAGTTTTCATTCTGATCCACTATACGATGAATTGCTATGAGCTGCTTCTACTGCTGCTATATGATGCATTGCTATGAGCTGCTCCTGCTGCTGCTATATGATGAATTGCTATGAGCTACTGCTGATGTATGATGAGTTGCTATGAGCTGCTGCTGCTATATGATGAATTGCTATGAGTTGCTGCTGCTATATGATGAGTTGCTACAAGCTGCTCCTGCTGCTGCTATATGATGAATTGCTATGAGCTGCTCCTGCTGCTACTATATGATGAATTTCTATGAGCTGCTCCTGCTGCTGCTATATGATGAATTGTTATGAGCTGCTGCTGGTATATGATAAATTGCAGACTACTGCTGCTGTATGATGAGTTGCTATGAGCTGCTGCTTCTATATGATGCTTTCAGGTGGTGCTGCTATACGATAATAACCAGCCACTTGGACCATCGAATTTCAATAAATAATTGTTCTTCATTTAAATGTGGGTCATGTGTTCTTCATTTAAATTAGGCAATGGGATCACTATGGAAAACATTGACCAAAGTAGATTGTGCCAAGTAGATGGTATCTTTGTATTTGCATTTTGAGCAAATAGTGATGGTCTGTTTTCCTATCATATTAATTACTGCACTGGGTTCAATTTGTGATGTTTGCAAGTCAAATTAATTTCCATATGGGCAGAAAAATGAAAAAAATATAATGCAATATAGACTTTCCAGTGATCATACCAAAGACAAGCTGAAAACACAATGAAAAGAACTGGTTGGCTTATTACATGGAGCTTATATTCACAGGTGCTTATTTTCTTAGTATAACTCGTAATAACTGTCCCTAAGAAACTTGGCTAATAGAACTGGCATACAAATAACATGTCACAATGATTGCAATGGAGGAGTGACGTACCATAGCACACTGTATAGGCTCACCGCTGCCTCTCCTTTTTTTGCGATGTTCCATGAAATTGCCACATACATCTTGTACTTTTTCATTGTGTAACCCTATCCGCAAGTTGACACGGCTAATTTCAGACATCTCTACATGATACTACATTGCATATCCCTTGCGCATATTTAAACCACCAATTAACGATTGTGTGCGTAGCATAAACTAGCCATGCCTCTGTATGCTGGACTAGCAGGCACTCTAAGGGAGCCTAATGTAGTGCACTGGAATTCCTACATGCCACCTATGATTTTGTGTAATGTACTGCCCATGTTCCTAAATATATGTCTTTGTAGAGATTCCAGTATGGACCACATACATATGTATATAGATGCATTTTCGAGTGTAGATTCACTCATTTTGCTCCGTATGTAGCCTATAGTGGAATCTCTAGAAAGACTTATATTTAGGAACGGAGGTACGAGGTAGTATCATGTATGACATCTACATATCTAATTTAGCAGCCAGTAGTAGAAATCATTGTCTACACAAAGGGATTACTGGTCGAAAATCCTAGCAAAGCATGCTGGCAGGCACAGAACAATACAAGAGAGAGAGAGAGACGTGCTTACAAGATCATAGCAATGCCTCAGTCCAGGATCTTGGTTGGCCAAGTTGTTAGATCAAGAAGAAACATCGTCCTTATAGTTTTTGCCAGCTGCATAACAGGTAACAGCGACCGGTTAGTATATTTGAAGTACATCGGGCAGGTGATGCTGGACGGGTTTAAAGGTGACAAGTACCTAGGCCGTGGCGGGTGCTTGGCATCTCTCCAGACGGTGGGAATCAGGTTAGAAACGTCGAGGGTGATGATGCTGCGCTGGCTGTCGAGGTCCGATAAGGAGATCTAGAACCGTCGAGTAGGGTATTTGTGGAGCGGCTCTGGTAGGGTGGACTATGGTGTGGGCGAAGCGGATCTGTGGACGTGGACGAGGACATAGGTGAAGCTGCTCTGGTGCTTGGGTTAAGGATGGTGTCGACGATGCAGATCTGCGGCCGTGGAAAGGGCATTAGAAGCTGCTCTAGTGGTTGGGTTAAGGATGGTGTCGACATATGCGGATCTGCGGCCGTGGACGGGGCGTCAGAAGCTGCTCCGGTGGTTGGGTTAAGGATGGTGTCGACGATGCGGATCTGCGGCTGTGGACGGGGTGTCAGAAGCTGCTCCGGTAGGTTGGATGAGGGTGCGAGGAAGCGGATCTGAGGCCATGGACTTGTGAGTTGGCAAAGCGGCCCCGGTAGGGTTGAGAATGGTATAGGCAAAACTACTCCGGTAGGGTTGACGATGGTGTCGGTGAAGCGGCTCCGGTAGGGTTGAGGAAGGTGTCGGCGAAGCGGCTCCGGTAGGGTTGGGGAAGGTGTCGGTGAAGAGGATCAGAGGCCATCGACGGGGGCGTCGGTGGGGCGGCTCGGGGGGTGTGGACGAAGCGTCTCCGGTGGGGAGTACGAATGAGCCGCTGCAGTTGCGCGGCAGTTGACGAGAGTATCGGCGAAGCAGATCCGGCGCCGTGGAAAAGGCCGGCACTGAATGGGCTGTGGTACAGTGGTGGATGAGCAGTCTACTTGTTTCTAGGGGAGGTGGGAGGGGTAGATGCGGCCGTAGAAGCAGATCCGGTGAGGTGGACGCCGCTGGCAGTGAATGGGCTATGGTACGCCGGTGGATGAGCAGTCTAGGGTTTCGAGAGGGGAGGGGAGAAAGGGCGATGAAGTACGAACGGTGTGATGTAAGATGCGCTGGTGCTGTGGAGTTAGTCATTTTTGCGGGAGGGGGAGAGGAAATGGGGGTGCCGTGTAGTGGTGGAACCGGAAGTTACCAAAGCAGCCCCGACCTATCATGTAGATGAGGGCGGTATTGTAACTGTTGGTCTCCGTGCACCAAGGACAAAGGGGGGATTTCGCATGCTAAAGACTAAGGTGGCATAAATTTTAGAAGGAGGCGGGAGATTTTGCCGCCCACGGGATTGTTCGTATCTAGTTTCAACTAATTTTGGACCATGCTAGCGGGAAGGTCGTGCTATACTATATACACGGGGCACGCGTCAGCAGTTAATAACTGGTGTGAAGTCCACCCCAGAAAAAAAGACAATAACTCGGGATGATGCGCCGATAACTTGGACTTTCACACGGGCGTGGCCAACCATACGGGTGTAGTGGCGCGTTCACAAAAAGGGGATCAAACGCTCAGCCTATGTATTTCTCGTGTAAATAGATAATTTAGTGCCATTGGTTATTTGCTTCAAACATAATACATTGACGTGTTAGTGTAGAGGCGCACAAAAAGAAATGGATATTGTAGTCAGCTACTTAAAAGTGTTACCTCATATGATTACATAGCCTCCATTTCATAAATTGCGTACCCATCGAATTCATATATGAATATTACATATATTACTTCAAAATAGAAACTTAAATCATCCAAGACTAATGAATTTGAATGCAAGAGTAACAATTGTGCATGTACATGATAGCTACATTGGTTGTTCGAAGAAACATCACTGTAACTTTGGCATGCACAACTGAAAAGGTTTATTTAAATAGAAAAATGTGATATGTGAGTGTCCAATCTTTATAGCGTTGAATCGATATTGTACCTTTGGCCACGATACGAAGTAGATATTGAGTTATGTTCAAGCGATGCACGTCCACGATTGCTAGATAGTGATACGTGAATGAATTGTGCAATCTCTCTCACACGCATACATATCTCATTTCCCTGTGGGCATCGGAATCACACACGCACACTTCGTGTATTTCTCTCCCTTCGTCAGGGTTAAATTCGTCTTTCTACCCCGTCCTACAAGTCTCTCACACAGAAACACACACGCTCTCTATGTCTAACACGCCCACCCCTTTAATTCCTCCCACCCACAGCCACTAATGTCTCAAAGTATAATAATGTCTCTCACACATATGCTATCTTACTATCCCTTAATATAGCTAGATATGTGTCACACAAACTCCTTCTCCCTACTAGCAAGATGCCCATGCGTTGCATGGAACATCAAGATGCATTTGTATGAGAAGTTTATCTTGTGGGAGAAAAGGATGAACGAGGGAATGCCTTATTTGCAAATGCGGAGAGGGGTGTGGGTATCTTTTTGCAAAATTGCCATAGTTTCCTTCCTATCCATCGGATATAAATGGGATGGCCTATATTGCAGGATGGCAGGAACACCATCATCACCAAACTCTGTTTTTTTATAAGAGTAGAGATATGTGAGTGTCACTGCCCCCCCCCCACACACACCCACACTTCCCAACACCGAAGGAGTAGGGTGACACCTCGATCTTGATACTAATCTATCGACTGGCTTCTCTCTCAAACATACACACACACACACTACCCGACACCGAAGGAGTAGGGTGGCACATCGATCTTGATAATAATCTATCTACTCCTCTTTCAAACACACACACACACACTCGCTAGTTGTGCCTCTGTGCCTACCACGCACACTCTCAATACGTCTTTCTCTCCCTCCCCCCAACAATGACAGCAGAAGGGTGACAACTCGATCTGATCATAATTTGTCAATTGGTTTCTCTCTGAAACATTGTGTCTCGGTGCCTCGCTCGGTAGCCCCCTCGATATGTAGACTTCTCGCGCGCGCACAGCTGTTGTGACGATGACGCTGAACCCAGTGTGCCTTGTTTTTACCGGCCTCATGTGATAGTTTTCACCCTGTTTTCTGTTAATTAACAAGGCAACATTTTCTTTGTTACTACTAGTGTATCTGAAATCATTCGGGGCAGACATAAAATATATCACTTCAACCCAATTATCGCAGCAACTATTTTAAAAGAAATTAGCTAGCTGCCTGTGCGTTGCATGGAACATCAAGATGCATTTGTGTGAGTAGTTTATCTTGTGAGAGAAAAGGTTGAACGAGGGAAGGCCTTATTTGCAAACGTGGAGAGATGTGTGGGTATATTTTTGCAAAATTGCCATAGTTTCTTTCCTATCCGTTAGATATAAATCCGACGGCCTATATTGCAGGATGGCACGCACACCATCATCACCAACTCTTTTTTCTACTCCCTCCATCCAAAAATACTTGTCATCAAAATGGATAAAAAGAGATGTATCTAAAACTAAAATACATCTAGATACATTTCCTTTTATCCATTTTGATGACAAGTATTTCTGGACGGAGGGAGTATTTGTATTTTTAAAGATTTCAACAAGTGACTATGACCAGACCTTACCAACATACTCAAAAAAGTAGTCCATAATTTTGATGTTACCCTCTTTTCTTGGCGGTGCAGTGCCATTTGGATACATCATAAATAAATCAAGGACAAATCTGACCCCTTCCTGAAAAGACATACGGAGCAAAATGAGTGAATCTACACTCTAAAATATGTCTACATACACATCCGTATGTGGTAGTCCATTTGAAATCTGAAAAAGACAAATATTTAGGAACAATGGAGTATATATAAGAGTAGACATGGAGATATATCTCCAGCATGGTCTACAACAAAAATGTGCTGGGCTGGTTAGCGCCGGATGCTCGCAACGCGATGACATGAGTTCGAATTCTGTCTATTAACTTTATATTTTTATATTATATATTACTCTACTTATTTAATATATACTTCTTTCGCTATTGTACTGACAGTGTAACCCATAGAGTACTTAGAATACAAGATTAAGGATGGACTTGTTTCTTTTTAACTTTGGGTACGAAGATGTAGCCACCCTGCAAGTCACGTGTACACTGTACATGCAATTAACTTTTTACAGAGGGACAATCATACAGGCAATTGACTCAAATGGATTGGATGTCACTCTATTATTTCCCGCATAAAGAGCATCTCCAACGGCAGCCGGCAAATTTCCTCCCGCTTCCTTAAGCGGAGGACGACATCAAACGCCAGCGGCATACATTTTTACAACTCTAACCAACCAGATGAAATTCGTGCAAACACGGACTGATTTCATATAAGCATGAAGGATTTCGTATAAAAAAGCCGGATCTTTATATAAACATAATGGATTTCATTACATTTACATGAACTAAGAGGTGCCAATCCGGCTCTCTTGTATAATTAATACTCCCTCCGTCCGGAAATACTTGTCCTAGAAATGGATGTATCTAGACTTATTTTAGTTCTAAATGGCCGCCCGCGGATCCCTTTTTCTTCCTCATGTCCGTCAGAAACTTGCAGGGTCAACGAAGGTCCTCGGAAGAGACGAAGCAGCAAAGAAACCACCTGAATCCGCGGTGGTCGCCTCGGCGGTGGCCTTCATGGGTCCCAAGTGGCTGTGGCCTCCCGTGTTCTACTTCTCCTTGATGATGGCGGCGGACATGGAGAAGCTGGCCACCGACTCGTCCCTCTCCATGCACCCGGCTTCGGTCTCTGCCTGCATGACGCTGCCGCAGGCACGGGAGGCGCGCCCACAGACACGGGAGGCGCGGCCACCTCAGACACTGGTGACGCGGTACGACATGGCAGCGACGGCGCCCATACCAGCATGCTCGCCACCATGCCGGCGTGGAGCAACTCGCCACTCCTCATCGAGCTGAACTGGAGCGGTGAGTTGCTGAACCACGCACCTGCTTGGGGCGGCAACTGGCGTCGTCGGGCCAAGCGAGGTTGGTGAAGCACCAAGCGGCCTCGCCCGTATTCGGACGGCTCGGCGGGCCACCCAGCCGGGTAATATGCCGGAGAACGGCTCATCGGAATCCATCAGAAGAGTGGAGAAAATGATGGAGAAGGATATGGGGGAGCGGCGGAGGGGTGCGATACTTGCCTGCTGTCTGTCCGGCCTCGTGTAAATAGAGGGTGGACAGTAGGAGCTTGGACGGCGTCTGGCCTCGTTTAAACTGAGGGCGGACGGGAGGAGTTCGGCCGGTGTTGCGTTTAATTCCGGCCCACTCATGAACGGACATGTGGCCGGAGTAGGATTCTCGGTTTGCACGCGGGTTTAATGGAGGCGCCGGGCGTGCAGCGGGCGGCGCAGTACTATTCGGTTTGATAGCAATAATGAGCCGTCAAATCACAAAGGCCCTCGCCTCTCGTGAAACCGACCGAGCTAGACTGCCCGCCCTCTAGCCTTTTAAAAAATGTATATACTCCACTTTTGTACAGTAGTAGTATCGATGGATTGCGCCATGGAGCAAAACTTGAAATTAAAAAAAGGTGGTACATATAGAGAGCGCTCGTCGCCAAATTATGCATATAGTACTATTAAAAAGGCTTGTCACAATAATGGTGTCTAGCACAAGTGCACAACCCACCCCTCAAATAAAACTAAGCACCCTGGAATTCTTTGAAAAAACTAAGCACCCTGAAATTCTTTGACAACTAAACTGCTGGCTATATGATGTTGGCCATATATATTGTACGTATATAATGTGAAGAAACGAGTGGTAGTACTATACCAACTAAAAGATGAAATGTAAGAAATACTAGTATGTACGTACTGAAGAGTTAAAGTAACAAGAAGAAACATAACATAGTTCTGTTGGGGGCTCAGCACAACACACCCCTCAAATTAAATTAAGCACACCTGAAATTAAATTTTGCAACTATTCTGGTAGACACTGCATTAGAACCACCATGAGCAACAACACTGCCACCTTACTCGGAGTCCTCGTCCACGTCCTTGACTTCGTCCTTGTCCCTCTTCCTCTTGGCCGATACTTCTTTGCTTGAACCGCACACTTGGCTATTGCTCTTCATCCAACCCTTCTAGATATTGAAGCAAAGGTAGCCATCCATTGCAGCATAGTGGATGTGGTCTATATATAGTACATTCTGCTGCCATGCATGACGATGAAACGTGTATGGAGGTTTCTCCAGTTTACCGTATGAAGGATGAACCATGGCTCCTGCCAGGGTCAGCATTGAAGGCTGACGAGAGGACACCAGCCGATTCTTCTGGAGGTCGAAGGTGTTGCCTACAATGAGGCCTATCCGACGCATGACTTCTTTGTCGTTACCAAAGTCTACAGTAACGAATTTGACTAGGTTGCTCTCGAGGAAGTCCTTAAAATCCTGGCACTCAACATCGGCATGGCATATGTGGTAGACCAAGCATAAGTCATGCACGCAAACCTGGATCACGGCGGGCTTCTTCCTCTCTTCGTCCTTTAGATCCTTCTCTCATCGCAGGACTGTGGTGTACTCAACATCTAGCCCAGCGACCCACTCATCATCTGAGTCTTCGAACATGCGTCTGAAGCGAGAAAGGCATCCTTTCACCGTCACGGAAGAAGGGTGTAGATGACGTCGAACTCATCGCCGGTGATGGTTCTAACCTTGTACTCACTGCCGATCGGGGAGATTTGGGATGCCATGGATTTGGGAGGAGGGTTAGGGTTAGTGGAACTGCCGTAATGTGAATGGACAGGACGACTAGGAGCGGACCACCGTAGTATTGAAGAACGTGCGGGGACGAGTAGGAGCAAACTGCCAGTGTGCGAACGGCTGGGTAGTGGCTTTCCATTCTCCCATGATACGGGCTTCCGAGAGCCCTTGGGTCTGTGATCGAACGGTTGCATGGCGTGATTCTAGACCTATGGGTGAATATCCTATCCTGGAGGGTTATTCTGCAAATTTTCAGCAACTTAGCATGCGACTGTTTGATCTTAGATCCAAGGGCTGCCAGCAGCCCGTATCATGGTCGCGCCTACCACGACCGTCGCGTCGCTCGTGCGGTCGCGCCCTTGGAGATTTAACATGGTGCGTTAGGCTATCTGATGTTGGCATGTCATACATAGTCATCACTTAGTCACTCATACTACAACAAGGTTTTGGCTATAAGGTTGGCTATAAGTGTATTTTTTTACTTCTCTCTATCTCTGTCTTCATACTCCCTCCGTCCCATAATATAAGAACGTTTTTGACACTAGTGTAGTGCCAAAAACGTTCTTATATTATGGGACACAGGGAGTACTAGTATTTATTGCATTTTCCAAGGAGTGACCCTTCCAATGAAATGGTGTTGCTAAGTTTGCTTCATTTAATTAGCTATAGACTCAAAATTGTCTTTTCACCTAGGTACATGCTCTTAGCACTGTTTCTTCCTTGGGTCACCAAACTAGTCTCTCTCTTCTTGATTAACTCAGCACATCAGACTTAATGCCTATGTGGCAAGCTTAAGCACCTGTAGGAGTAAGTAAGTACAATAGTGCGCTTTACATGGCATTTTTGCATATGTGGAGGAAAAAGAGGCAAGGAAAAAGTGGAGAAGTGGGCTCTCATGCAAGAGCCAGCCTCTACTACATGGTGGAGCATTGGGAGAGGCACCTGTATGGAGGTGGTCAGGAATCGGGAGACTCACACCGGTCGTAGCGCCGCAGTTAAAATGATAATGGCAAGTCAAATCACGGGCCCCACGTGTCCAGCAGTAACTCGCTGTCAAATCACACAGCCCTACGTTTGTAGCAGCCTACTCCCTCGTCTTCTCGCGTCTCTGTCGAACCGGCTAGGCGGAACTGCCCCGCCTACCGCGCAGGAAAAGCCCCGCCCTCGACTTTTAAATACAACTACATCCGCTTAAGAATCCAATGATATACTTTTTGTGACATAGTAACTCATATTTAGTTAGTCAAATGGATGACCAAGAACTACGTGCAGGCCCTATAAACCGAGATTCCTAAAAATAAAAAAACTAAGACAGAGAGGGTACTTCAGCACGTATCTTTTTAGATCAATATAGTCGGGATTCACCAAGGAGCAAAACCAAGTGGTAGGCTGCTCCTGTCATGTTGGCGTAGCAACTCAAGCAGGGTCAGTCCGCACACGAAATGGCAACACACTTAACAGGACCCCTTTGTCCGACATGTGGCTCATCCACCGTCTTGTTCCATGTGCGATGCACCAAATTACAGTTCGGAGCAGCGGTTGGAATTGGAGGCACCCCGATCGTAGCGCCGCAGTAGTAGAAAATGAGCGATGAGGGGTCAAATCACAAAGCCCCACCTTTCTCGCATTAAGCTGGACGGACAAAGCAACCATCATTTCACTCTAGGGCGCAAGAGCATAAAGAAAAGAGAAAACAATGATGCGTGCGGCAGCTACCTAGGGCACCCTAGGGTAGGGGTCTCCACTACAGATCCTTTTTTTTGAAAGCGCCTCCACTACAAATCGGCTTCTCCCTCGTCCTCTTGAGGAAAACCGATGATGGGTGCGGCGGTAGGGTTTGTAGGAGTACTATGGCGTGCGGGGCCACGTCGTAGTAAACGGGTTCGAGTAGACTCCTTAAATATGTGTGGGCCTCTTGGTTTTACGGGAATGAGGCAACAGTTTGGGTTCGGGGACCAGTGGAGATATAGTACGTACACAAAATTGTGGACGTAGGTTCGACCGAAAGGCAATGATGCATGGGCCCTGCATTTTGATATACCCGGGGCCGCGTGAAATTTGCTACTCTACTCAAAACTAGTAAGGTACACATGTATTGAACGCATGAGATTTCGAAACCAAATTATGAATAAATACACACTATAGCATGTAAAGCTTTGAGTCATATATGCATGATGTAGATGTTCATTTAGTTCTTATAGTTCATCTCATTCAAAATCAATTAGTTTTATAAAAATGTTAAGATTCATGGGGTTGTGCATTGTAAATCATAAAGTAAAAAACAAATAATGGCAATTCATTTAGAAATAAATAATCAATTATGATACAGAAGATTCTAGAACAAAGGAGAAGTTCTTGTGTTTTGAGGTTTGTGCATTATGCTTAAGTTCAACCATGGAGTCTTCTAAATTGTACATGTGGTAGATCTGGTGGAATGTTGATGATATCCAACGGCCAGTAGTGCTCGGATTTGCCTATCTCTGCACTATCGGGTTAGCTTCATCCAGCGACCATCTTTCAAAGTTATTGGCACACTATATAGTTCTTGTGCCATAGTTGCATGTTTTGGAAAAAAGATACTAGTGGGTTGTACTATCTATTTAGGAATAGAAGATGTATACATGTAAGTTGTAGGGAAAGAGATGACATGGAGCATCTCAATTCCTATGAGTAGGGATTGGAAAAATTATGTCATTTGGTTCACATCATAGGAACTTTTCTATTGAATCTAGAGATGACATGTATCTCAATTCCTATGAGGAGGGATTAGAAAAGAGATGTAATTTGGTTCATATCATAGGAACTTTTCTATTGAATATACGCTAATGTTTATTTTCCTTTGAAATTAAGGGAGTATAGGAATCCATTCATATGAACCAAGTGGCTCTAAAGCTATATAAATGATATCATGTTTATTTCCTTTGAAATGTGGAGTATATGAATCTATTCCTATGAACCAATTGGCTCTAAAGGAAAAAATCCTATAAAAATCATATCATATAGAGTTCCTATGATATTCCTCGACACTAAAGGATGCTTGAAATTGCTACGGGTGATACGATGGTCTTTCTTTGTAGACTCCTCACCCATCTTTATAGTTACCTCACGAAGATGAATGAAATGATATATACATGGTATTCTACATGTGCAATTTGGAACACGAAAACTCGGTAAAAGTTTGCGAGGTTCGAATTTTCAATAAAGCTATATGCACTGCATTTTGGAACGGAGGGAGCATACAGCAGTTGCTAACACTCACGTGGAAGGTTTGTGTGTAGGAGTGGCTGTTCTGTTAAACGACATGGCAAAACTGACACTGTCGGATGCCGATCTAACGGTTCTTACGGGGTTCGTCAGGAAAAGGCTTGTGGCGAACGTTTGTCGAATAATGATTTATGGACACATGCATTGCATTGATACATGCCCCCCTCTCTCTCACGCACAGGCACCCTCACGAGTCACGACTCTCCCAAGTCCTCTCGTAGACTCGCACGTCGCACCTATCGTCTATCTGCAGGTAGACGTCACGCACATATGTGCTCTTCACACCCTACCCTCAGAACTTCTAAAAAACAAAAGATGGTGCGCACATTTTATTTTAGCTCACACGTCACACACTTATACTATTACTCTTGCGGCGAACGTTCTTTGGGCATAGTATATTGTACTCTCACGAAGAGAAGCGGTGCACGCATGCACTAGTTCTCTCACACCCACTCGCGGGTACACGTAGGAGCGCATTTGTTTGAAGCTGGTACAACAAAATCACTCCACTATATATAAAAGCAGGAGCCTTAGCGCTTGCTTTACTAGGGTTCCTCTCGTTCACTCTCTCATGCTCTCCAGATCTAAGCAACACATAGGTGGCCACACTCTCTCTCAGCTCACGGCTGGTCACAAATCCGGCCGGACAACCTCGACCGGGCCAGGGGTGTAGGTGCATCGTTCACGCTGTCGTCGGCGGCGAGGGAGGAGACCAACGGCTGCCCGCACGTCCCGATCGGCGGCCATGCCGTTCTCTCCGAGAGAGCGCCGGCTCGGGAGGGCCTCCGACCCCTTCTTCCTCCCTGCGGTATTGTGGCCAAGATGCGGCCTCCCGACGCCATCTTTGCCACATGCCGACGACCCTCAGGTATATATTCCTTCGAAACATGCCTTGCTCTACTGCCCCAGCTCCCTTCGTGTGGATCCTTTTCTACTTCCGTCCGCTGTTCCAAAGCCACCTAGACTTCTACTATTATTAGAAGTAAAGCTAGTTCATGCAGTCGACTCAAAGCGCTGGTTCAAACAGGGAAGAAAGTGGGAAAGTTGTAGCATGAATCTAGGACTTGGTTCTAAGAGGAAACGGGGGAAAGTAGTAATATCTGTCACTGCTTAAATAACCGTATTTCGTATTTGCGCAAACAGGGATGTCTATCTCCATATCGTTTCGGGATGTCTGTCTCCGTATCGTTTCTATCCGCGCAATCAAAAGCACACACCTCAGTTTTAGTACAACTGCGCAAAATGAGATGGCTATCCCTCGTTGCCGTTGTCTAACCTCTCGTCTTCAAGGTATCCCTACATTGGTAGTAACTAAGGTAGAATGACCAACACAATCTAAAAGAAGTTGATTCGTACGTTTTACTTCCTGGTTGCAGTGCAGGGGCGAGTGAAAACAACTGCATCCTAGTCCAGAATGCACTTTCTACCAGTTCATCCATGGAGGACTAGCTGCCACGGCTGCACAGCGGTTTTTTGGACAGGTGCACGGACAAGAGGCATTGTGGTCTGCTTATTTCTGCAAATAGCAGTGCTTAAATTTAGTGGAATGCACAAGCATTTCAGCTAGTCAATACACTGCATGGTTCAGTTCAGCATTCCAGCTGAGACCACAATTATAATTTGTTATTCTGGAATGAGAGAACCTAACCCTGGATGGTGGCAACAAGAAAAAACCAGAGTGAACTCCGGGAAATTTAACCCTGTCGGGAGGCCCTTTGCTCAGAGAAGCCTTGCTTATTTTTTCCTGATTTGTAAACCTTCTCACAACTTTGTCTTTTGCTGTGAACTAGTATATGTTTGTTATGTTCTATGAATCATTGAGATGTATAAAATTGCTTAACTTATGCTTTTCAAGTTTTTTATGAAGACGAGTTTAATGTGAGTGTTCCACATGAGCGCTGGACTAGCGTGTGAACGTTTGGAATTTATTACATTGTGGCCTCAATTAACTGCATGAACCACTGTAACAAGATACATAGTTGCTTATATGTCAGACAACAGATTGTTGATTGTTAGCTGGTCGATAGCCTAGTGTTGAAGCGAGCTGAGCCAATGTGCCGTGTTTTGCACAACTGCTTACAAGTGGGGTAGCACCAATAGTGTTTACAAGTACTTATGTATACGTCGGCGCATAGTTCTCGAACAAGTGCTCTATTTCATCAAAACACACACTGCTCGTATGATAAACCGTGACAACTTATGTCTTACCATGCCATATTCATGAAAAAACTAGTGAGAACGCATCTATTTTGGCAACAATTACGATGGTTCTCACATGATTCATGGGCACACAAAAGTAGCAGCAGTTCCCATAGACGGATTCAAACAGAGTACTAGCCCCAGAGGGGTCGATAACAGGCAAGGTTAGGATAATTAGACACAATCCAAACTACTATTAAACACTAGCTGGGGCAACTATTTCATGCCTCGATCTAATTTGGGTTGGACACAAGATAGACCTTGCCATGAACATCATCGAGGACGTCCCGCAGCAGCTCAATCCTTTGAACCTTCAAGAAGACAACCTTGTGGCGTTGCCACTGATAAACTTGTTTGTGGAGCAATGCCATATCATCTTCCTGCGTAAGCTTGACAAGAACAGTATGCCTCACAAACGAAGGAGTAGCTTTGAACTTCTTGTGCTTCAGTACACCCGGGACAACACGCCTGACAACAGTGAGGCTGGAATACAACTCTTCATTGGTATAACCGCAAATGGCTTCCAGGATCCAACAGCCTAAGAACTCTGTTTTCCCAGTGCATATATTCAGGTCGTCCGCCTCATAGTGAGTGACATGTACAACCACGTAATCCTTGTCTGCATCAGGGCTCCAATTGAAACAGAAACAAATTCTGAATTACTTTTCAGTATAAGAAACACAAGTTATTTAAACCACTATGTATAGCATGGCATCGAAGCTAATAAAATTTTGCATTATTAATCACCACATACTTCCTTTTCTAAAAACATCACCACATACTTGGATGAAAAGCCACAATCGAGATCGGCAAAGAAGGAAATCACCTTGGGCAACTCAGCGGGGGGGGGGGGACACATCCTCGAAGGGGGAAAACTGCTCCTGTAGTGCGACGGGGGCTGTAACCTCAAACGGGGTGAGGGAGTCCTGGATTAGGGGGTCTCCGGACTGCCAGACTATATCCTTTGGCCGGACTATTGGACTATGAAGATACAAGATTGAAGACTTCGTCCCGTGTCCGGATGGGACTCTACTTGGCGTGGAAGGCAAGCTAGGCAATACGGATATGTATATCTCCTCCTTTGTAACCGACCTTGTGTAACCCTATCCTCCTCCGGTGTCTATATAAACCGGAGGGTTTTAGTCCGTAGGACAACATACAATCATACCATAGGCTAGCTTCTAGGGTTTAGCCTCTCTGATCTCGTGGTAGATCAACTCTTGTAATACTCATATCATCAAGAACTCATCTAGATGAGATATAATTTGGTCTCATTCGTCTTTTATAGCCATTGGATGTGATGCTATATAAGATGCGTGTGTGCTAACGTGGGTTGTATTTGTTCTTGTGCAACAAACTGACCACTTCATGTCATGTTTGATAGTCTCAAGTCATTAAAAGCATACAAGCCCCACATCTCTTCTTGGTTGATTCCTCTATTTATGTCAAAAAATAAGAAACAACGTGAGAGTAAATGCACCACGCCTATGTGTTTACTATTTGGTTTTCATAAGATGACTTAATACTCACCTAGACGGAGGGAGTATTTGATTTGACAGCGAGCGGCGCAGTTCCCGATACGGCTTTAATGTAGACGAGGGAGGGAGTAGCGTTTCCCGATATGTTGAACGGCCAATGCATCCTCCTTCAATTAATGCATGAGGGAAGTAATGGGAGGAGGTCCGGGAAAAGAGGCTGCACGATGTGAATGCAACGCAGTTCGCCCTCATTGCTCTCATATAAAGGCGCCCCTCCATTCCAATGCATCTACCACATCGTACACACCTAAGAATTTGCCTAAGCACCTACACTAAGAGCAAAAGAGCTCACTCTAGACCCATGGCGGCGATGCGCGTGAGCGGCCAGCGGCTGCGCAAGATGGTCCATGACACCGGCCTGCGGCATAGCGCCGAGGATCGTCTCCAGACAGTGTTGGCGACCGGCTGGTGGATGGCCGCCGTCGACGCCAACTACGACTCTTAGTTGGACCAGATGATCGTTGCCACCAGCAACAAGTTCACCATCCTAAAGAAGCTCGCGGACGACATCCTCGTACTCCTACAGCCCGCGCGCCCGGGCTCCTCATTGCCTGCCACCCTAATCGGCCTCCATGGCCGGAACCTCTTTCAAGCACTGGTGGCCCTGCGACTGCCCGCCGACGCCACGAAGAATGTCCACCTGGAGGTCGCGCTCACCGTGAGGCGCCTCGCCCTGCAAGAATTCGTTGACCTACACATCCACGTGTACGAGCAAATCATGTACATAGGTATCTACAAGGCCAGTGAGGACGCTACGACGTTGGCCTTCCTCAACCGGCTGGAAGCCTTGGATGCCTTTGCTGAGAAGCACCTCGACCTCGCCACAAAAGCTGCCACTCCTTAGCCGCCGGTCGGTGGCCCGGCGCACTAAGTTGAGGAGGAGGAGGTCGTACGTTCGTGGATCCATCTTTCTTCTTGCCTTCTGTAACCACCACTACGATCGCATCATCGTGGCCTTAATTCTTATTGTGATGTTGCATTCTCGTTCCAGTCAATATGGACATGTGCGATCCCTTTGCTTAATTATATGCATCACTGTAACTAGTACTCCATCCGTCAATTTGTAAGTTGTGCTTACCTTTTCCATCAACTTCGTGCAACGTGCGGGCATCTTGCTAGAAACACTAGAATATGTCTATATAATCCGTATGTGATAGTCCATTTGAAATCTCAAAAAAGACAAATATTTAGGTACAGAGGGAGTAATATATTAGGAGTATATCAAAACAATAGTGATTTCTTTCAAGTTTGTGAACAAATACTACTATTCTACTACTTTGGATCCGTCGCAACGCATGAGCACATTGCTAGTAAAAGGAAAAGGCCTGCCGCATTCGCGTCGCACCCCCACACATCCAGGAATCGGGAGTACAACACGGCCCGTCCGGAATGACACATAGCTTAGGGAAGGCGTGTTGCCTAGCATTTTCACTTTCATGTGGAACTGCCGTTGAGCAAACCGACACCCCGCCCGCCACCGGGTTGGAAAACAGAAACGAGGGGAAGATCTAGCTGTAGCACGGAAGCCAAGAAATTTGGTGTCAGACGGGGCTCTTTTATAGAGTAGGAGCATTCCGTACTAGTACTACTCCTACTAGTACCAAGTTTGTACTCCTAATACTATATTACTAGTACTACCACTATACAACTAGTAGGTACGTGCACGACACAACATCGTAGGAAAAAAACGGGAAGATCTTGTTTTGGGTGATTTATCTTTTTTTCAATCAACGTAGTATCAATAATATGATGTGGGGGGCACCCATGAAGCTTATGTGGCTTGGTTGCATGGCTACGGAAGTTTAGAGAAAAATAAATAGATAATGTGTTTAGAGTGCACTCCACTAAAGAGATATACTTTGGATCAATTGCAACGGACCGGCACATCTATATCTATACCCCCTATATAGTGTGTGAAAAACTTTGAAAGTTGGTCGTTGGATGAAGCCAATACGACGGTACAAAGATGGCAAATCCGAGCACTACTGGCCGTTGGATATCATCCACCAGATTCTGCCACATGTATAATCTAGAAGACTCCATGATTGAACTTAATTCATGACTAACTTTGCCACAACTAAGCTTAGGCAAAGTTATTAGTTCTTTAAAATGAGAGCCACAAGTTGGCAAGCCTAAGGGAATCTTGCCACATTTTTGTGTGTATGTCATGTGGGGTCTTAGTGTGGTTTGCCTAAGGTGTGGCTTGAACCAAACACTCACCTAAGTTAATCAAACTTGCCTAACCTTACATTCCACCAGATTTTACCACATGTTAGAATCCAGAAAGCTCCACATGTAGAAGCATAATGCACAAACCACCAGAATCTCATCCGTGCAATGCACGTGTACCTTACTAGTACTAGTTGGTAGTAGTAAGAAGCAAATTCCAGTTTTGGCACGAGCTCGTACTATGGGAGCACCACAAGGCCTGCCGCTGGAGTTACATTTCCCCCTCGGGGCCCACGGGACCGAACTTCAGTGGCTTAGTGCCCGGCCTATGAGTCAATGACATGCGGATCTTAAATGTGGCTGGCCCACATGTCATTCTCATGGTGGTGGCATGGTTCGCGACTCACTCGTTCGAGATGAACTGGCCGGTGGTGGCGTGGCCATGGCAAGGGTGCCACAGCTGGGCGTCGGGGCGTTACGAGGCGTAGATGGCCACACCGGCGGGTACTACCTGTAGTACATAAGTACTCCAGCTGAGGATTGATTCCCGGGATGAAATGTGTCACAGCCGCTGGATGAAAATTCGATGGTGCGGAAGTACGGATCGGAGCACAGCAGCGGAGCAGGCAAACCGCGTCCAATCGGGTGTGTCTATGGTAGAAAGTTGATGGTCACCGCAGTTCAGCTGGCCCGCATGTCATGCACACAAAGGCAGAGGAGTGGTGGGGCCGAGAGGGATGAGGAGCACGTCGGGGGGATGAGGATCCCCTGACGCGAACAATCCTACCAATCTGTCACTGACATGTGGGACCCATAAGCGTGGGTCCCACCTGTCAGCGAAGGAAAGGCAAGGCAAGGCAGTGATAGCCACGTCATAGGATCCATGTCCACATCGGGGGACGTCGTGTTGTGGGTTGGAGCGGCGTCGTGGGAATCGCGTGTGGGTGTGGCAATGGTAGAAACAAGAAACATGATGGTCGTTGTGGTTCAACTTCCATGGACAAGCTGTCATGTCTGCTGACACATGTATATCAAAACTAGAGTGTTTATATTTCAAGCACGTGAACAAGTATTATTCTACTACTTTGGATCCATTGCAACGCACGGGACAACACATTGGTAGTAGTAGTGTCCATCTCTATCTCTAGAGGCCTTCCCTCGTTCATCCTTTTCTCTCACAAGATAAACTACTCATACAAATGCATCTTGATGTTCCGTGGAACGCACGAGGATGTTTGCTTGGGGGTCTCTTCAGTGCGGCGTGTCCGTAGTTGCAAGTTGACGCCCCTTGAGATGCCGACGTTGAGGGGCACTCGGATTTCCTCCGATGAGCAGGTAAGATGAGTTTGATCACGTAGTAAATGCATTCTAAAGACTACTTCTGTGTCCATTTCCTAATTCTCCCCCTGCCCACTGTTTCACAGGTTAGGCTCGGTGCGAGTGGAGATTGGCTTGCGTATGTACGGGAGGGTACCAACATCAATTTGCGCAACATTTACAACGGTGACACCGTTCCTGTAGAACCTTTTCCCAACATTGGTATCAGCCATGCAACGGGCCACCGCATGAATTGGTATGATGGAACCACGGCGAAATTGAATAAGATAGCACGAACCTTGCACATGGCGATCAAAGGCGGACCATGCTGTCTGCGGCCGATTTGTTGCCGTACGAGTAGGAAGACGCTGTGCTCCTTTCTAACTGCATCTTGGCGATGACAAACTAGGGGACTTATTTTGTATGGGACACACCCTACGATATACTCCCTCTCTCCCAGTTTATTTGTTTTGAATCTTTTCGTTTTATAAGTTTCAAATTCAAATTTAGAGCTCCGCATCACATGTTGAGATTACAATGTCCATTAAATCATTGCGTGCATGTATAGTAAAGAAACAAATCTCTAGTTTGGCACGAGTTCGTGCTGCGAGAGCACCACAAGCCCTGGCGCAGGAGTTACATTTCCCTCTCAAGGCCATCGGGACTAAGCTTCAGCGCCTTACTACACCTACCTTTGAGTCAATAACATGTGGACTCGATAGGTGACTGGTCCACATGTAATGCTCCCGTAGGCAGAGGGGCAGTGGGGCCAAGAGGGGTGAGCCGCAGGTCGGGGGACGTGTGGTTTCATGGGTTCAAGCGGCGTCGTGGGAATCGCGGGTGGCTGTGGTAGAAACTTGATGCTCGCTGCATTTTAGGTGGCCCACATGTCATGGACACAAAGGAAGAGGGGCGGTGCGGCCGAGAGGGGTGAGGCGCACGTCGGGGGGCGTGGTGCCGTGGGTTGGAGAGGCGTCCTGGGAATCGCGAGATGAAATGTGATGGTCGATGTAGTTGAACTTCCATGGACAGGCTGTCATGTCTACGGACACATGCACTGCATACCGATCATTGGAAGGAGTAGCAGAGAAAGCTATATATGCGCATAAATAGTTCCTTATAGTCAAGCTGACCCACGCTACTACTCTGTTCCAAAGACATGCACACCATCGAAATAGTCCATCTATATCAATATACACCGAGAGGGAATAATTTTTTTACAAGATAGGAAATGGTTCATCCATCCATAATGCCCTCCTGCTGGTGCAGCCTTTTCTTCTTCTTCTTCTTCTTCTTCTTCTTCTTGTTCTCATTCTCTGTGGGAGACGGCTTCACAACAAGCTCTTTGGACCTTGCAGCTATCTCGAAACTCATACGGGCACCGAGGGCAGCATATTTTATCCGCTCGTACATCAAGGGATAATTCTCCCATCAAGACGACCTTAATGCCACCGTCTCGTCACCCTTCTGAAGATTTGTACTGAGCACAAAATTTGCTACGTCGAATAGGGATGGTGTCTGTTTATCACAATCTTCTACAGGAGTTTTAATTCTGGTTTGTAGGTCAGCGATGCTTTTCAAATCAAGGTTGTACAGCTCCAACTTCTATTTGTCCCCTTCGATGGCTGCCCCACAGAAGTATACGTCCTCCCGAGACAAGAAATCATGAACCTCACCTAGTATGGAGGGCGAGTGTATGATGTGGTACACCAAAACATCATCTTGGAGGCACAGCTGAAGGACGGCGGCACGCTGGATCTTCCCAGGGGCACGCTCCGTGTACTCTGCGTCGAGACCAATGACCCTCATCTCTACCTTTTCGAGGGAGTTGGATACATTGTTGATCCACTACCGAACAACCCTTGGGTGGACGGTGACGGTGGCAACTATGCGCATCGATCCTTCGACGAGGACATGTTGGACGCTAAAAACTTGCATCTCGATCTCTTTCGCCATTTAGAACCGCTGGAACGGAGGGCTATGGTTTGGAGAATTAGGATTAGATGGCTAGTCTAACTGAAGTAGTAGATGACTATTTAAAGAGGTTTAAACAATGTGAATGCAGTGGGGTTTGGATGCAAATGAAGATGAATGGGAGGTGAAGAAGCCAAGAAGAATCGGTTCCCGATGGAGAAGTAAATGGGAGAAGTGGCGTGCAAGCAGTTGATTAGACGGCTAGGTATACTAAACGAAAAGGCTATGTGAGTAGACTGATGAGTCATACCTGTTCGTGTACGTGCCCATCCTTCCTGATAGGTGGGACATATGCAAACAGATAAAAAATGTGTCGTCGTTTTTTTTGAGCGCGTGAGTGGGAGACACAACATTCTCTAGTTAAGGAATACTCCCTCCGTTTAGGTGAGTATAAGTCACCCTATGTAAATCAGGTTTTCCCAAAACCTTTAGGCGTGGAGCATTAACTTCCTGCTCGATCCCCTCCCAGCCTCGTTAGCCAGCGTTCTCTTTCTCTGCTGCCGCGTTCTACCTTTCCATTTTTCCTCTTCTCAAGTGTGGAACGATCTGCATGCCATCCTTGATGCACCAGAATGACCACTGCATGCATCGCGGCAGGGTGTTGATTGGGCATGCATGAGAATTTGGTTCTGCTCACAATATGGATGATACCTGAACGATGAAGTGAACATGCATGCTAGCACGGGAGACCTATTCCCGCTATACAATGTTGTTTCTTGCATTATCCTACCCATACTCTAAACAATGCTGATCTTACATTAACAATGTCTGTCCTTTTTGATATGATGTAGTGTCCCTACAGTTACTGCCCTTTGTAATCACACCACCTTTGCTAAAAACAGGGAAGCACAACTGGTTCCTCGCTCGATCAGATGACGGCAAAAGACTGATGATCATTCGGACACATGAGCTGGAAAAGTTACATTGCAAAAACCCCACTGTATACAAGCATCGTGTAATACGTGAGTATCCGGACAGTGGCTGTTACGTCTATGAGTAGGATACTAGCTTGTTGGGGCCTTTAGGATTTTTTAGTTGGAGGCGGGTAAACAGCCTTGGTTCACACTCTCTATTTCTCGTACTCAATTATCCGATTAACCAGGAGATCACTGTTGGGAAGGACCTTGATGGCAGAGAGGCTCTGTTTGCTATGGAAAACTGTGTCTACACGGCGAGCCCTGGGAGTTCGGGAGCAAACTCCCCTGATTGTCAACGATACAGCCTGCAGCCAAAAGAAGGTGAGAATGACAAAGGCATCCGAATTAACTTTGATCCTTGGATGTCTCAATTACGATAGGCAGTGATGTGGTTCAAGCCTTCAGGTTGATAGGTAATTGGTCTGTTGCATCGAAAGGGTGGAGTACTGGTGTCTCCGGATCACTGGTCGCTGAAGCGGGGCTGCAAATTATGATGGTGTTCGATCATCTCTTCGAATGACTTTGTTATCTTTGCTGCTGGTTCTGGATGGGTAGTTCTTTCTTTTGTTATGCATATTCCTTGTCATTTGGTCATCCTCGTCTATGTCACTCTTACTATGTAATAGTTGCTTCTGTTTAGAATATCATTCTCGTCTGGATCACGAGAGTCTGAGCGCTGCAGATGGGTGCGTTTTGGTGGTGTAGCAAGACTTCTTATGAACTATCATGTCTTGATGTTTATGTCAGTAGTAGTAACTAGTCAGTGTTTGAATGTTGTATACATCATTGTTTCGAACTGTTTATTGTGTCGAACTACTGGTGGGCTAAATGAGGGCATCACCATTCTCCAGTGTTCAGAGTATATCTCCTTTTTTCAAGTTATATAATTTGAGCTCAGTGCCTTTTCGATGATGTACACTTGTTTGGCCCAGTGAGGTGTCGTTGAATATGGGCCGAGTAGTAACGCAATGCCAAACAGGTCAATTATGACTCTCAGGCCGGGCTCTCAAAAGATCCTGAAAAAAAGGCCGGGCTCTCCAAAAAAGAAAGAATAAGGACTCTTAGGCCGACATGTGGCGCCACCGGTGTTTTCGTGCGCTTGCACGCCGAGAGCATATTGGCGCGTGCTCGAAATTCATGCTACCTTTTCATCCCCAATCTCCCGCCCCTCCCCCACCTCTGGAATCTTGATTCCTACTCCAGTTCCCCCAGATCCCCCTCCTGTACTCCCTGTACTCAAGTGCACTATCATGTCGCCGGTCAACGCGTTTCTCCGAGCTGGAGATCCTGAGGTCCCTCCTGCCTTCGGTCGCTGCGTGCTGTCGCTCCATAGTGGCATGGTGGCGCTTGACGACCAGTTTGCCGGCAAAGTGCTGATGGTAACCATCAACGGCGACCGGCCTCCCGTCTCGCCGGACGACCTTGTCAAAGCTCTTGGCATTGCGCACGACATCCAAATAAGTGACTTTCTCGTCGAAGTCTGTCCGCCACCGGCTGATTTCTTCGTTAGGTTCTGGACAAATATCGACTGCAGTCATGTGTTCGAATCTTCCCGGCGTTTGTTCTACGATGGTGCGCTGGTGAGCTTTGATCGGTGGCACCCAGGATGGGGCTCGGTGCCCTCTGAGCTTGAGTTTTTAACAAAGCTTACCTTCCACAGCATGCCTCGACCTGCTTGGAACAACGAGTCCATGAACGAGCTTATCAACGACCTTGGAGGTGAGCTCGTAAGTTTGTTTGTTCCTCCAGATAGCTAGGCTCTAACGGTTATGGCATGGATGAAGAAGCCGTCCACCATACCGAAGGTGATTGGTGTTGAGATACTGGTGCAGGAACCGGGGTTGTACTATTCATCGCCACCAAGGCCGCCGCGGACCACGTTAGGGATGTACCTGCATCGAGTGTTCGTGCATGTCGAAGAAGTGGTCAATCCATCAATCGAAGTCCTGCCGCCGCCGCTGGTGCCAGGATCCGTCAACGACGTCCATTACAGGAGTCAAGGTCAGACTTTCCCTGTGTTGCTCAGAACGATGGATGGCACAGGGCCTACTCCATCGCGCGGCGGAGGCCACTGCTTGTTTGGGAGAAGAGGCAGGGCTGGCTGCCTGGATGTGCTCTAATTTGAGGTAACAACTGAATCTTGTCAGATACTAGTTAAATCCGAGCTATGGGTGTGAAGCACTGATATTCCAGTACATTTGATTGTGACCTATTCTAATTTCGTACCTGAACTTTTTTTAGAAAGGGTTGTACGTCAACTTAATGTGCTAGCAGAACTTATTGTGCTGTCTGTCTGTTTTCTTTGCACAACATTCAAGATATTTCCCCATCATTGATAAAGACGATGAACTGTTATGTACGACTTCGTTGGTTTCAACATAGCCCTTCCCATAGCGATACACTGCTTCCATCCTGATTGTGCCCGCCTGCATGAAATTTTTGTATGCAAGTTCAGTGTACTATGATGTTCTATATGATTGTGTCAACTATATAAGTTTTTATTGAGCATCAGCAATGCATATGGCTGAAAGATGTATTTACGAGCATCGACCGATGGGTCTCTCTCTCTCCCACACACACACACACGCACACACACACGCGCACACGCACAAGCACAAGTGGGACCCGTTGAATGATTTATTTGCTCGTGATAGCTTTTAATTAGGTTCCACTATAATCTAACTTTTTTCTTAAGTTATTAATTGAGCTCAGTGACTTCAAAAAGTTGTACAGAAGCCTTGTTTGGGCCTTTCCGGCGCCGCTGAATGTGGGCTGAGTAACCATGTTAGGTTGTACTGTACTACACAGGCCTTCTTTTTCAACATCAGCAATGCAACCGGGCCGACAGTTGTACACAATATCCGGGTTAACTCGTTATTCTCTGCCCCGCCGGGCTGCAAACTTTCCTAGGAGGTATGCATTAGGCTTAACAAGAAAATGGACTTTAAGAAATAATAAATGGGATGTGATTATAATAACTGGACAGTTACTATGCACCAAACACGTAATTAGTTTGAAAATTTTATTATTTTTGGAATTTGATAATTTTAATTTCATTAATTGTTGCGCGCGCAATATTTCGTTGGATTTTAACGTAATACAACTTTATTTTGAAATTATATTTAACCTGACTAGAAATTTCGGATAAAAATATTTTGGATCCCATCAAAATGTGGGAATTTTTTTTTTGAATTCTGTTTTGAGCGGTTGTTTGAAATTATTAATCGTTGTCCTAGCTAGAAGTTTGGCTGTACTTTTAACAAACTGTAAATGGGCTGTAGTAAATTCCATTAGAATTAAAAAATGGGTTGTACATTCTTACAAATCACAAATGAACTATATGTTCCGTGCCAAATCCAAGCTGTGGGCCTACTAAGTTGACGCGTACCAAGGGCTTTGTTAACCTAGTCAATATAAACGATTCTAGCTGCAGTGATCGTACGATGTCCATCCAACTGTCGTAATGCTTCTTCAACCTCTGTTCTTCTTGCTCTAGCCGCCCAAAGCAGCGCCGGTCGTGTCGTGTGCTCCTGCCTCCCGTGGCCGGCTGTGATGCCGTGGAGGCCTCACCACCCCGTACTACTCCCACCGCTGGCCAGGCCATCCCTCTACTCACCCACACCCCCTGTTATTCTACGGCGACGGCAGCCTCACACCGCAGCCGAACCAGTGAACCCTCGTACTCCTCTCCGCGCGGGCTTCCATTGCTGCGTCTTCCCCGACTCCACGTCGTCCCCTTCCTAGGCATTGCCGTCGTCTAGACCATCGCCCTGGTGCTCTCGGCGCGGCGTGGTCAACGTGGTCGATGACCGACTTCCATCAGAAGAGTATTGTACGTGGAGAGGCTGACAGCTGGGTCCAGGCGGCCGCAAGGAAGTGCCTCTTTATTACACGCAAAATATTTATTCCTCCACCTGACAGCAGGGACCCACCGGACGGGCCACCTTATTTCGCGAAAAAAATGTTTCCCCCATGACTGCTGGGACCCACTGGACGTGACAGCGTATTTCGCAAAAAAACATTCCCCCCGCTGTCAGCTCGGACCCACCGGAAGTGCCTCCTTATTCGCAGAAAAAAATGAATACTCCCCCTGCTAGCTGGGACCCACCATGGTGGGAGGCTGACTTGTGGGCCTACTAAGTTGACTGGGATGGGGGCCTTTGTCAACTTTAGTCAATATGAACGATTCTAGCTCCAGTGACCGTGCGATGTCCATCCAACGGCCGTAGTGCTTCTTCAACCTCTGGTCTTCTTGCTCCAGCCGCCCAAAGCAGCGCCGGTCGTGCCGCATGCTCCTGCCTGCCGTGGCCGGCTGTGCTGCCGTGGAGGCCTCACCGCCCCCTACTATTCCCACCGCTGGCCAGGCCCTGCGGCGACGGCAGCCTCACACCGCAGCCGAACCAGTGAACCCTCGTACTCCTCTCCGCGCGGGCTTCCACTGCCGCGTCTTCCCCGGCTCCCTGTCGTCCGCTTCCTAGGCCTCGCCGTCGTCCACCGCCCTGGTGCTCTCGGCGCGGTGTGGTCAACGTGGTCAAGGAATGACTTCCATCGGATGTGGACTGTATGTGGAGAGGATGACAGCTGGGTCCATGGCCGCAGCAAGGAAGTGCCTCCTTATTACGTGGAAAATAATGATTCCTCCACCTGACAGCTGGGACCCACCGGACGGGCACTGTATTTCGTGAAAAAAATGTTTCCCCCTGACTGCTGGGACCCACCAGCTACATCTTCACACGCAAGGAAGTGCGCCTGGGCAAAAAAAAATGATTTGCCCCCTGACAGCTGGGACCCACTAGCTACATCTTCGCAGGCAAGGAAGTGCCTGACAGTCGGGACCCACCTGGTCGAAGCGTACATAGCGTTGTCATTCTAGTCACGAACGTGTACGTACATATATACTGGTGGATGTAGAGGCGCGCACGTGTCGTAGTAGAGGCGCACACGTGTCGTAGTAGAGGCGCGTACGTGTCGTAGTAGAGGCGCGCATGTAGCATGTACACGTACGTACAGCGGCCAGGGTGCAAGAAAGAAAATACGGCCATGTATGTGTACATACGGGCGGGTTCTGGAACGCCTACTTGCGCATATGTACGGCCAGGGCTCGTGTACATGGCTGGGTCGGAACAGAGAAACAGCGTCGTTATCATGTTCATGGGGAGGCAACGGAATGCGTCGTGTTCATGGGGAGGCAACGGAATGCGTCGTCTTCATCGGGAGGCAGCAGAACGTGTCAGGACCCCGATTCCAAGTCACATCGATCTAGCCGGTAACACCTCATATCACTTTGCGGCCTCACGCACGGTATCCCACGGGTGACGCCTTACCATGGCCCGGGACCGTTTGCGCCTTTTGGCTCACGTATATGACAGTGTCGCTAGCATCCATATGACAGAGAACCCGGGCCGACATGGCTAGTCGTGAACCCAAAGCGGCACAGACCTATGGAGACAGGCATACATGAATCACATCGAACATGTCGGTCATCAACGAGTGATTCCGGGCTGTAGCACTGGGCTAACAGGACTCCGGGGAACCCTGGGCTGTAGCAGGCTAGGCAGGACTCCGGAAGTCACCGTGTGACATTTCCCCGAAGGGACAGACATAGGGACGAAGTGAAACACATGCCGGCCAGTCAAGTGTCCTGAGCAGTAGTGCTGGGCTAGCAGGACTCCGGTGAACTGGGCTGTAGCGGACTACTATGGCTCGAGGAACACTAGACTACATTTCCCCATAAGAAAGGCTGTCAAGGATAAACAACTAGATTGTCGGATCCCACTCATACCAAGCATTTCAATCATACACACAATATGCCTGATATGAGTACATACAACATGGCATCACAACAAAACTCTACAACTCAAGTACTTTATTTAAAGGCTCCAGAGAGCCATACATAACATTTTCATACAGATAGGGGTCACATGACCCGACACTCAAGTCATACAAACATACAAGCACATGCGGAAGCAACTAGTCTGGGTACAGACTCTAGAAAGAAAGAAGGCATCTCGAAGCCTGTCTATCTACATAGGCACTCCATGGCAGGGTCACCACCTGGGTGGCTAGTCCCTCGTCGACGTCAAGGTCTACATAAAACCCATCGGAGGGGGCAGTGTTGTCGTCTGAAAACAATAAATAAGCAAAACATGAGTACAAAGGTACTCAGCAAGTCTTACATCAGAACCTACTATACATGCTTATTCTCAAGAAGGCGGTGGGGTTGATGCAGCAAGCCAGCTTTGACTCTTGGCTAAGCTATCCTACGGAAATTCACCAGTAAAATAGTTTTCGCACACGAGTCCACTACTCACCAACACAATACTCCACCGGGGATCCTCCCTCGTCATCCTACGAGAGGGCCATCCTCGGTACTCACACTTTATCTTGACTCTTTTAGTAGTATCCATTAACTTGTCTATGAACTGTATATGCAACCAAGTAGTCCTTTACCGCGGACACGGCTATGCGAATAGTTTTATACCCTGCAGGGGTGTACTTCGCCACACATGTTTCCACCACTTAGCGTCTGCACATGACATGTGCTCGGCAGACTTCAAGCGAAAACCGACGTGGGTGTAGACCACGACCTGACTAACCTCACAAGTCTCTAGTCCAGGTTTATCGCCTATTCAGGTTCCATCCGCAAGGAAATCCGGCCGGGGTGTCCTCAACGGCCCCAAACGATGTGAACATGGTTCCCGCGACACCAAACGGGTGACTCGGTACACCGTGCCACGGTGTATCTACCGCAACATAGCCCACCCCTAGGGTCAGCGCTATGCACGGCCGCCAACACGTGTCCTACAAACACCAGAAACTAGTTGCAACTCCTGGACAGAGGCGAGAGGGGTCAGTAAGTCGAGCGGGATCATATTTCAGGGCCCAATGTGTGGTAGTAGCTGAATCTTAAATCACGCATATAGATCTCAGTGCTTAGGGACGGCCTCGATGAAACAACCCACCATGTACTCCTACATGGCCTCTCATCGATACCTTTACCAAAACATGTTCAACGCATCCCTCACATTACCGGCATAAGCATTTCACTCTAGCCCATCTCCCAGATGAACCAGACCTGACACAACTCTAAGCATAGCAGGCATAGCAAGGTAAGAATCACATACATGGCTCAATCAACTCCTACACATGCTAGTGGGTTTCATCTAGTTACTGTGGCAATGACAGGTCATGCAGAGGATAAGGTTTCAACTACCGTAGCACACAGCAGTTTGAATCGCGTTGTCTTAATGTAGTAAACAAGAGCAGAAGCGAGAACATGGGTTTGTATCGGAATGATCAATGGTTGCTTGCCTGATGGAGTGGTAGTGGGATACTGCCCTTCAGTTGGATACTCGTGGATATCCTCGGAGGCAGAACCTACCACGAAGAACACATCGTAATACAATCAACACATGACGATATGCAACAATATGATGCATGCTATGACATGGCAATATGAATGTGTCTTTGCCTAATGCGAGTTATATTAGAAAGGAATGAACTCATTTGAATCAAAGATTCAAATATTAGCTCATTAAACATGGCCTTAATAGTGCTTTTCCTTATTCTGCCTAAACAGCAAGGTAACTTGTTTTGTCATGCATGAAACCATTACAGTTGGATAGATTGAATTTTTCTGATAATTTTTCATATATAATTTATCTCATTTGGAGCTATGGTTGAATTTCTATGAATTTTTGAAGTTTGAACTATTTTCTGGAATTTCCTGAATAAGAATAAATCCAGAAAATCAATTACTGCGTCAGCATTGCGTCAGGGTGATGTCAGCAGGTCAAAGGCGCTAGCCCAGGTCAAACCTGACTGGTGGGCCCCTTCTGTCAGCCTCTCAGCTAATTAGCAAAATTAGATTAACACTAATTAGTTGTCAATGGGGCCTGGGCCCACATGTCAGTGACTGATTTAATTAAAATTAATTAAGGCTAATCCTAATTTAGTTAGCCGACCGGCCCCACCTGTCATAGACTCAGGGGGGTCTTCCTGGGCCCACCCAGGGGTCAAACTGGGTCAACTCGCCGGCGGCTCGACGCCGGCGAGGCCCGAGACGGCGGAGGGCTTCGGATTTGGTCCTCCGGTGACCAAATCGACGGCGGAGACGTGCTACGCGTAGCTGGGGCTCGTGCGCATCTAGTGGGGCAAGTGGGAGGAGCTGGGGTGGAGCGAGCTCGCCGGAATCGAGCTCGTGGCGGTGGCCGGAGTTCGGGCGAGGTCGGTTTCGAGGCTACGGTGCATGGGAGGAAGAACTGGTGGTGGCTACGGGTCCCTGGTGCTGCGCTGAGCACGGTGAGGCGCTCGAACGCATGCTTGCACGGCCGTAGCCACGACGGCGGCATGGCCGGCGGCAAGGAGCGCTCGGGCTCGGAGGGGGCGGTGGCTACGAGGCGTAATCGAGCACGGGAACTAGGGGGAAAGGAAGAGGATCTCACAGCGGAGTCGAAGAGGGGGTCAGCGGGCTCGGGGAGGTCCTGGCGGCGGCGAATTCGACCGGAGATGGCTCGGGTGCCCGAGGTTGAAGACGAGGGCGAAGGCAGCGATGCAGGGCCTCCGGCGATGCGTGGCTGGGTGGGGAGGACGAGGGAGTCGAGGCGGAGCTAATGGGCTCGTCGGAGGGGCGAGGGGGTGTCCGTGGTGGCAACTACGGCGATCGGCGGCGAGGTACGCACTCGGCTGTCGCGGGAGAGAGAGAGGGAGACGAGGGGGAGAGTGAGCGAGTGCGAGAGGGAGACGTGGGGGGTCGCGTGGCACTTCAGGGCGTCTCCCGGGCGTCGACGGAAGCAGGAGGTGGCCGGCGTGTGGCCGCGGGCGCCGGCCACGCGCTCCGCGTCCTTCTGGCGAGAGGAGGACGACGACTGGCAGCGCCAGCAGGCTGGGCCGAGCCAGGTGGCTGGGCCAGCACAGGTAAGGCCCAGGTGGGCTTCTTTCTCCTCTTTTTTTTATTTAGTTTCTGTTTTCTATTTAACTGCAACTGTTTAGCTTTAAATAAAATACTAAAACATTTCCAAAAATCCTGAAAATAAATGTGGCCTCTGTTTAGATTATTTCCAACAGGAAACATTTATTCCCAGAATTATTTGAGCATTTAGATTATTTTATAGCATTTAAATGCCAAAATTCAAATACTTATGATTTAATTCAATGACCGTCTGTTGACCTAGAAAATTGTGCACCAATTTTGCCAGAGGTTCTAACCTAAGACAAAGAGGGTGAACTTTTTAGAAGGGCATTTCAGGTTCATTGAAAATATTTTTAGTAAACCCTAGTTGTTTCCAAGGGGGGGTGTGTTGGGGGTTCTGTCTTCCCCAATTCAAATTAAGAGGAATTTAAACATGATGCACATTCTAATGCTTGAACTAGCTAGGGTGTGACAGAACGCGTGGGAGCCAACCGGCTGGGTCAGAACAGAATGTGTGATCGTGTTCATCGGGAGGGCTCGGACGGAACAGGGGATGGAAACGAGGCCTGGCATACCGCACAACGGAGGAAACGGACCTCCTAACGGGGTCCTGTTGATCGGGAGGGTGTGGCGTACCGCAAAACAGAGGAAACGGACCTCCTACGGTCGAAACGGGGGTCCTATTGATCGGGAGGGGTGAGGCGTACCACAAAATGGAGGAAACGGACCTTCTACGGTCGAAACGGGGGTCCTGTTGATCGGGAGGGGTGTGGCGTACCGCAAAACGGACGAAACAGACCTCCTACGGTCGAAACGGGGGTCCTGTTCATCGAGAGGGGTGTGGCGTACCGCAAAACAGGACTCCACGGGATACTGTTCATATCCACCGTCGACCTCCTCCAGCCTCCACGGGCTACCGTCGACCTCCTCTAGCCTCCACGGGATCCTATTCATCCATTCTCCACCGCGCGCTACTCCATCGGCTTCTGTTCAACCACCCCCCACGGGCACCCCTCCACCGTCTACTGTTCATCCAGCCCTCCACACCACGGGGTCATGTTCAACCACCCCTCCACGGGCACCCCTCCACCGTCTAGTGTTCATCCAGCCCTCCACCACACCACGGGGTCCTGTTCATCTAGAGGCAACGCCACCGCTCACTGTTCATCCAACCCCCCTCCCCCCACAACGTTCACTGTTCATCCAATCGACCGGCTTCAGTTAGCAGCAGTAGCGAAGGAACCGCTTGATCGGGTTCAATTAACAACCATCGATCGATCGCTCGGGTTCAGTAACGCGTAGCCTGCAGTGCAATCGCTCGGGTTCAGTTAGAGCCCAACGCCTCGCTCGGGTTCAGTTAGAACCAACGCCTCGCACACACGCGCGTACGTGTATGAGAGAAACGCACATCGCTCGGCCCCCGACCTCCCACCATAACCGGGAACTTCCCGAAATTTTCCTCCCCCTCGCTTCTACCATGGTTTTTTCCATCATGGACGGCCCAAAGAATGTCATGCAGCCGCGTCTCTGGCCCGCCCAGGACGAAAAGCCCATTTTCTGTCATGATTTTTTGTCATAGAAGTAGGAGCCCACCACATCTATGATGATACCGGGTTTTGTCACAATTATCGTCATAGAAGTGTCATATGTATGATAGAAAAAAATTCGTTCAGCCCAAAATGTCACGGATGTGTCTTTTTTTGTAGTGGTGGGGGCCAAACGAAATGGCAAGATCGTTCACGCGTGTCTGCCAGCAAAAGGCAGAGTGGTACGTCAAGCGCTGTGAGGCGGAGCAGGCGGAGTACTGCCTCCGCACTAGGAAGATGTTGCGCACCAGGGAGCTGCTGGCGAGGGGCTGCCGGAATACTGGCCCAGGAGGGATTATTAGTTTTAGTATTGTTCGTTTTCAATTTTATGCATTGTACCTAGTAGTTAAGTATCATAATGTATAATGCATAAAATTGTGTATATATATATATGTATATATATTGTGAATTCCATTTTCTATCTGTTTTTGTATACTAATTTGAATCTAGTTGTTATCATCCACATATACATAATGGAAAGCGTATATACACACATTGAAACCGAACATATAAGAACGGAAAACAGAGTACACACATTGAAACAGGGGAATAAACATAGCAATACGATGATTGGTTTGAATACATAGCTAACCATGTCGAAACGACTCAACAAAATAAAACGCATCCATGAGACCATGACCAGCAGCCCTTGCCTATGGTAGCTCTTGGCTCTGCCTGAACTCGTGCAGGCATTCGTCCAAGCGGACGACACACTCACGGTACATATGGAGCGCGATCTCGAGCTCCAAGTTGGTTATTTCATCGGAGATCACCAGCTCGAGGATGCGACGGCCATGTTCCTCTACTACGCCCAGGTGGACACCTGGGCCAAGGAGGCGGTCAAGCCTACCGACCAGCGCGTTGGCATCAACCGTGCCGCAAACAAGGCGAATGATGTGACCATGCGAACGGCGTGGCGGACATCCAGTGCAAGTATGGCGCGGCCGGTCTCTGGTGCAAGTACGGCGTAGAGGGCCTCTGCCCATACCTGGCGAGGAATGGGGGTACTGACGGGATGTGTACCCAGCTGCGATGCTGTGTCGATAGTAGGAAAGCGCCGATGGATCCGCTCTTGCTGTGTGGCATGCCATGCCTCTTACTCTATGGCGCTCCAATGGTCTCGCCGTGCGGCGAGCCGCAGCCTATCAGCGCGGACGCACCTAGCTTGCTCTACGGCGTGACATCGATCATGTTGTGCCACGAGCTGCAGCATGTTGGTGCTGACATGCCTATCTTGATCTGTGGCGCTCAAGCGCCATGCGCCAAAGGTCTGCTCAACCCTGGTGATGACGCACATCACAGCATCATCCATCGCATTGCCGGACAGCGCCTCGGCCTCGACGGGCCGTTGCACCTGCTTGTTTTCCTCATAGACGATGTTGATAGCAGAGGCGGCGCTTTGGTGGTTTGGCATGCTTGGAAAAGATGGATGTGCTATAGGTTGCGCTTGTCGCCTCCATGCATCACGCGCCGCCTAGGTTTATGCGCAATATCGCTGGGTGGTGGGATACAGGTGAAGAAATGGTAGGAAACGGTGGCGTGTTCATAAAACGCCATCAAATTAATGGAAACTTAGCATATAAGGAACATCGACCTAGCACAAGAAGTAGATGATGATCAGATGAACACGGACCACACTAGGGAACCCGGTGTTGATGAATACTAGCAAGCGTTTTCCCACAACACACACGACTTATTCCATCACAAACAGGTCGGATGGATCAACTGTATGCGATGTATCGCACATTGTCAAAAAGTAATGCGGTAGACCTTCTTTAACATCTTCTAAAAACAAGGACCTCGAGGTTAAATTAACTCAGGGGATGGGTCATATCAGTCATTTAATTGGACAAATACGACCCATCCTATCTGTTAATTTAACTTCAACACAACTTCCCATCCAGTCACCCACCTGATGGCTGCTCCAGCCTGAGCACTTAACTTCAGAGTTCTCTTACATGAGCTACTGGTGGAACAGCTAGTCCTTGCTGATATAGGATGCCTCTTCGCATCCTTATGGCGTATCCGGATGACCGCCCGTCCCCCGATGGCCAATAGAAGTTGTGTACACAAAGCATATCACATACGGCTTATGAGCAGCAGTCGTCTGTGTTATTATCGCTCTTCGCACACATTTCTGATTACAGACCTGTTTGTTGCGTATCACACACATCTTGATATATTGTACCGTTTCTGTTCTCTTGTCTCAACACAAATAGTTCATCCGAGTGAACCACATGCCTTATATCGCACACACCTTGATCTAGCTGACCGTTTTTTTGTATTGCCTAATCACAAATTGTTCATCCGAGTGAACCGTATGCTGTATGTCGCACACACCTCCATCTGGTTGCCCATTTCTTTTGTTCTTCCTCATCACAATCAGTTAATTAACTAAACCGTATGCCCTGCATCGCACGCGCAATTAAAATCTGAACCGTGTTTGATGCATCCTCCATCACAAACGTTTTTCACCTTTTGATAGATTTTACACCACCGTTTCCGATTATTGCATCGCACACAGTTTCGTCGAAGGGTCTCTGATCGTTGTGTTGCGTTAGCAACATCCTGTAGTAGTGCTGGAAGCAAGACCCTGAAATGAGTTTAGCTTATCATTCTAGTGAATGTGTGCTACTTTAACCTTTATTTATCATGGTAAATGTGTCTGCTGTCATGTTTTTTTGCTTTGGTGCATTTTTTTCTTGTACTGATTTTTTCATGTCCATGCATGCATGCATGTTTTATTGTTTTCTTCATGTCCTATTTTGTTCTTTTTCTATGCAGTATGTTCTTCAAATGGAAACCTTTGTGAAGAAACATAATGAAGGATACCATGTGTTGCCAGTTATGCATGAGCCATTTGTTAAGGAGTTCAAAGTTTTTGTTGGTGTCCAAAACTAGTTGGACGCAAAACTGGTAAGGCCATTGTTTTCTGTCATTTTTTTTCTTGTTTGCTGCATTTCTTTTTATAGTTATTTTGGAACAGTGGTCCTAGTGCTATGTGTCGAATGAACTTTCATTTTCATTTTTTTATGTGACAGATTATGATGTCGCGCTCCAAGGATGGTCATTATTCCTTATACACGATGAACCAGCATCGTCGGACGATTGATATCCATGACACTAGGAAGTACACCGGCCATCCTGATTTCATGACTAAGTGGCGCATGACTGACTACCGCTCAGATTGCACTGAAGTGGCATGTCACTTTTTTTAGCCAAGTGCAAAGCTTTTTTGTGTTTCTCCTACATATTTTTTAAACTGCACAGGCATTGTCAGTACACATAGCACCACACTTATTAATATAGTGCACTGCAACATATGTGTCACAGAAATGCATTTTCTCACACACGCCCAATCTGTGTAAAAGAGTGATAAAAGGAAATGACCTCACGCGCATTTAAAAGAGGGACTATCTAGACATTGAGAAGAACTTTGTATTTTTCGGTTCGTCTGATAGTTATTTATCTGTGACGTGTGTTATTTACTTTTGTGCTGCCTTTTTGTCAGATGAGGAGGATGACTCAACTACTGAAGGCGATTTATGGTGAAAAGTTGTATAAATCTAAGAACCACCCTTACTGGGTTAAATAGGCAAAGAAGCCCTCTTACCCGGCCATGCTAGGCAGGGAACAAATAAGTGAGGAATCTATGTTCTGAGGTTGACGCAGTTGTATGACGGCTAATGTCTTATCGACAAAATTGTCAAATCTGATGTAATACCTTCTCTGTTTCTTCTTTTTGGTTACTGCTTTTATTTTTTGATTTTTTCACTTTTTGTTCTCAGGACAACCTTTTTTTAATCACTGGTCTGCATTTTTTTTAGTTTTTTTAGCCTGCTGTTGAAGATTGGAAGGCGACACATTTTCTAGCTGTTGTTCAATCCTTTGAATGTGTCATATTATGAAGACATGCCGCCTGAGCTACGAGATCTGATTGCAAGCCTCGGGCTTACTTCCCTATCGCAGTCGTAGTAACAGTCATTTGGCATATTTTTCTGGTTAAAAGCCTGTGTATGGACAATAACTAGGGTTCATGTTGTGTACTGTGTGCTGTCTAAGGTAGATAATGTATGAAAAGACTATTTTTTCTGTTCTTGTGTATCATCTACTTTTTGCAGCAGTGTATATGGATGAACTTGTGTGTGTTTTATTTTATATAAATAATACAGTATATATATATATATATTTGTTCTCACGTGTTTTTTTTGTTTTTTTCTCCTGCACCATTTTTCTTAGGTGTTTTTTTCACCTGTTTTTTCCATCTGTACAAAAACTTTTTTGCAGAATGGCACTGCATTCATGTGTATAACTGAACTGCATCATGGCTACGTTCTTTCTTCAGCATAACTTTCCTCTTTTTTAAAAAAATCAGGCTTTGTGGGGTCGTCACGCCACAGCGCCCCTATCTATCTTAGGGGTGTCGCTCTCGGGGTTGTGTGCGTGCTAGGGTTTCGGAAGAATAATAGCTGCATTGCGCCTGTCAACCAAGCCCACTGCATGCGTTAGCATGAGGACGAGCAGGGGGTGGGGAGGGGGGTTGTGACCCCCTCCCCACCCCCCTGCGAGGCCGAGCCTGGAACGAGCCGGAGCAGACGGGGACGCGGCGTGTCGCGGCGTCGCATGCGTAGGCTAGTCCGTCACACCCCGTCGCCCCCTATCTATCTTAGGGATGTGGCTCTGGGGTTGCGTGTGTCCTAGGGTTTGGAAAAACAGAATAGTCGCACTATGCCTATCAACCAAGTGCACTACATGCATTAGCACGAGGCTGGGCAGGGGGTGGGGAGGGGGTCGTGACATGACCCCACTCCCTATCCCCTTGCAAGGCCAAGCCTGGAACGAGCCGGAGCAGACGGGGACGCGGCGTGTCGCGGCGTCGCATGCGTAGGCTAGTCCGTCACACCCCGTCGCCCCCTATCTATCTTAGGGATGTGGCTCTGGGGTTGCGTGCGTCCTAGGGTTTGGAAAAACAGAATAGTCGCACTATGCCTATCAACCAAGTGCACTACATGCATTAGCACGAGGCTGGGCAGGGGGTGGGGAGGGGGTCGTGACATGACCCCACTCCCTATCCCCTTGCAAGGCCAAGCCTGGAACGAGCCGGAGCAGGCGGTGACACGGTGTGTCGTGGCATTGGAAGCGGAGGCGAGTCCTTCACACCCAGTCGCCCCCTGTCTATCTTAGGGGTGTGGCTCTAGGGTTGTGTGCGCCCTAGGGTTTGGAAAAACATTATAGTCGCACTACACCTGTCAACCAAGCGCACTGCGTGCATTAGTGTGAGGGCGAGAAGGGGTGGTGAGGGGGCTCACGACCCCCTCCCCACCCCCCTGCGAAGCCGAGCCTGGAACGAGCCGGAGCAGGCGGCGATGCAGCATGCCGCGGCGCCGCATGTGGAGGCGAGCCCGTCACACCCTGTCGCGCCCTGTCTATCTTAGGGGTGTGGCTCTGGGTTGTGTGCGTGCTAGGGGTTGGAAAACAGAATAGACGCACTTCGCCTGTCAACCAAGCGCATTGTGTGCATTGGCGTGAGGCCGAGCAGGGGGGTGGGGAGCGGGTCGTGACCCTTCCTCCCCACCCTCCAGCGAGGTCGAGCCTGGAACATGCCGGAGCAGGCGGCGACGTGGCGTGCCACGGCGCCACATGCGGAGGCAAGTCCATCACACCCCGTCTCCCATGTATATCTTAGGGGTGTGACTCTGGGGTTTTGTGTGTGCTAGGGTTTGGAAAAGAGAATATCCACACTGCGCGTGTCAACCAAACACACTGCGTGCGTTAGCGTGACCCCCCTCCCCACCCCCCTGTGAGGCCGAGCCTAGAACAAACTGGAGCAGGTAGCGCCGTGGCTTTCCGTGGCGCCGCCATGCACCTGTCAACCAAGCCAGGGTGTGACTGGGGGTTGTACCGTGGTAGCCAAGGAAAAACAATCGCCAAGTGGAGGAGGCGGTATGACGCGGGCTAGCCATGGTAGTGTGGGTCGTGGACGTGCGCTCGTCGTTTTAGTTTGTCGTCGCACCCGCCAAGTGGTAGTGTTCGTGGTTGCCTGGAAAAAACAATCGTCTAAGCAAACTGCAATGCTTAATTGACAGCACATCTTTCTTCCCATACCGAACTGCACAGCGAACTGCATTCTTTTTAGGTGTGAGGGAACTGGAGTTGCGTTCCAGTTGTGCATCGTGGGGCTTCTTGGTTTTGGGCTGTGAGAATGTGTTGGGTCCTTTGGGGAATAAGACGGATTCGACCAAAGTACGCCTGTACGGGTGGTTTGCCCTCACGCTGTGTTTGAGCGGTAATGTTTAGTCCCACCTCGCCCACGGAGAGCGCGCCCGACCTGTTTATATGCCGTGGTGAGGCAGCCGTATCGAACTCCTCTTGTTACTTATTTGGGCGCTTATACATGGCGCTCGCTCCTCTATCCTGCCTGACTTGTGAGCCCATGTGTGCTCAGCCCCATGCACCGTGGATCAGAACGGACTCGCCTACTCTGGGCGCAGACCTACTATGAGACTGGTTGGGGCCTGGCTGCACCTGGGTGGTCAATTTTTTCGTATTTCAAGCATTTTTCTTTTGAAGTACATGTATTCGTGGTAGTACAAATGATGTCATTTGTACTACTTGTACCAATGTTGCGCACTGCACTGCGTGTACTAGGTCTGTGTGTTGTGCACTGCACGAATGTGGCAGTAGCCCCTCTTGTGCTTCATTTAAGCATGTACTGCACTTTACGTACACACATTGTGAACTGCCCGATATTACTTTGATGAACTGCATTCACCTTTGTTTAGAATGATCTGTGGATTATAATTTTTTAGAAATATTAATGGTGTTTTTCAATAATTACTCTTGTGGACTGCATGTGGACACATGGGTACTACTTATGTTTATCATTGTGAACTGCATTCATCTTTTTTTAGGTATGAGTTGTAGTCAGAGTACTTAATTTTTTTTGTTTAATGTTGTTTTTGAATCTGTTTTGTATGTCTGTAGTATGTTTGTATCACACATCAGATTTTTCAAAGTTGTCTAGATACTTTTTGTAAAACAAACTCAACAATCATTACCAAGTGCAATGACATTTTTTTTACAAAGAAACTTTCGATATGAAGCAATGGACATAAGCAAAACCTAGCAGACAGGAAACAAGGAACAACACAACCACTAAAGTAAAATGAAACTAAACATAGCCCTGTTCATTTCTAGTTGATGTTTGGGATTACAACCTTGTTCTTCTTCTTCACTTCATTTTCTCTTTTTGCCCTCTCTAGTCCCATTATGACATCGTAGATGATTCTCCATGAATCGTAGGTTGCAAATGCATCTACTGTTGCATACTTGATAAGCTTGTCCGGCAGCCGGCAAGCCCCCCATAGAGTATGGTCCTCCTTGCGGTGGATTTTGTTCTTAATGTCATGGTATTGAATGTCGATAAGCCTACCGGCAACATCAGCCAAAGAGTCAAACTTCTTTTTTTGTATGGGTCTCTCCATTCCACCTGAATATCAATGTAGTTGCTAAAGTTGAACTCCAAGCCAAATAACTTCAACTTGTTTTTATCTCCTTCAATGCCGAATCCAGCGAAGGTGTATTCATCATTCATGAGGAATTTGTCTAGTTCCATTGGCTTGCAAGATGATTGTATAGACTGAATATAGTGAGACAGTACCAGTTAGTTTTTAGAACCACCAATGTTTTTTGATTTTTTCTATAACTGAAGTGCAATATAAATCCCTCAATCAGTTGCAGTGAGTAGCTGCTAATACTTTGTACAACATAACTAGTAAATCTCATAATAGATTCCATAAACAATGCATGTTTGTGCATGTTTGTTGTCTTGAATTGAATTTCATACATGTTTTAGATAGTAACGGTGCAGTTTTGTACTGTTCTGGCAGATAATTTGTATTTGGTAAAACTAAATAAAACTGTGTGGATCGCTAGATCATCTAATTCGAGAATTGAACACATGAGTTACATGGAGCCAGATGAAAACTGTCAATGAATTCCTATGTGATGCTTTTTAAAAATGAGAACCAAAGTTTATATAATGGCATTTGCGATGAATAAAATTTAAAATCATTATTGACAAGCAATAGTACATATTGATAATTATTCTCACCTGTCTTTTAGCTGCAGAGATGTGGTAGACAAGGCATTCTTTTTCTACGCATAGCTGGAGCACTGCTGCCCACTATGGCTTCACATAGTGCGTGTACTCGACATCAACATCGCCTAGTTTGACGGGCATTCCGCCGAGCTTCCTCCTAAGCATGGACAACATCTTGTCCACTTCTTGACCCTTTCTTGTGCAAACGACATGGAGCTTGTGGTTGCTGTGGAGGTTAACGTCGTGTAGCTCCCTGGTGTACCTACGACGCTACCTGTACAGAGGTGCATCCGCCATGGCTCTCCTCTGCTCTCTCGCGTTTGTTCTGGAGATATAGGTTAGTGAAAGGTAGTGGGGAAAAGAAGCTGCAACGGGGTTTTTGGGGACGAAGTAGTTGTGTTTTCTCCTCTGCCCTCTGTGACCGGAAGAGAGAGTAGTGGAGTGGGTGGTAGCATGGTGGGGTTGTGTTTTCAGTTACGTGGAAACTTCAGAGAGGTTCTGCCATGAGGACGCTGTCATAGTGCATTGGAAATCTAGAATGACGTCGCCTCTTTTTTCGTGACAACTTCATGTATGCACGCAACTGTCAGAAAATGTGATGATTGTGTTTTCGGTAAATTTTCCTAGTAAGTGCACTTCTTGGGTATAATGATAGAACTGCCTATGTCCATAAAGTTTACTGCATGCAACTAATTTTATTCTTCATATACTATATTAGATCGGATCAAGATTCATAGAGATGTACGCGCATTACTTTTTTGATGGTGTTCTTTCTTTTTTTTTCTTTTTTTATAGATGATGGTGATGCAGCTTTTGTGTGGATGGAGGGTAGTGTGGATAGGGGTATCGGATTGCTTTGTTTAACTAACATGGTTGCTGTCTTCATTTTAGCCCTACTACAATGCAGTAGAAAGGGAACTGCATTTCAGAAGTAAAAATACTTCGTGCTTCCATGTGACGAACGGCATTGTTGTAGGTCACGGACTGCATTTGTATGTTGACTTGAGGCTTCCTGCTTTTTATTTATGAGAGCGAACTGTAGTTTCTGGCGGTGCCCACACACATTTTTGTTTTGTGGTTGTTATTCATTTAAAAAATGTTTCTCATTTTTCTTTGATGTTTTTTGTACTTACAATTTTATTTTTTTAGTGGGTCGTGTTATTTTAACCAGTATAGTGTGTTGGGCCTATGTTAGAGGAGTGAAAATGCATTCGGCCCAGGTAGGCCTGTCAGCACGGCTGATTCCCGGTGCGCTGTGTGTGTGCGGTAACGTTTAGTCCCACCTCGCGCGCCGAGAGCGTGTTCGACCTATTTATAAGCCCTGCCGAGGCATCTATATCAAACTCCTCAGGTTACTTATTTGGGAGCTTATACATGGCGCTCGCTGCTCTATCCTCTTTGACCTATGGACCCATGTGTACCCGGCCCCATGCATCGTGGCTCAGAACGGACTCGCCTACTGTGGGCATATACCTACTACGAGACTAGCTGGGGCCTAGTTGCACCTGGGTGGTCAACTTTTTTTAATATTTTCCCTCTTACGTATTCTTTCTAATATAGGGCGTGCACCGATTAGTAAATCATCTGGTACTGCATTCATCATGTTTGTGTACTACATGTGCACACATTCCGTACTACATATGCAGGTGCATTTTTGTGCACTGTATGCTGGTCGCACATTTTTTATTGTTTTTCTTATTACGTATTCTTTTCTAATATATGGTGAGCACTGCTTTATTAGGTCTGTGTGCACTGCATTCGTCAGAGTCCTGTACTGTAGGTGCACACATTTTGCACTGCATGCATCCTTTTTTGTGTCGATGTTGTGAATGCTTGTGCTAACGTTGCGGACTGCATTTACGGACTGCATTTCGTGCACTAAGTCTATGCGTTGTGCACATCAAGCAAGTGCTACCCTTGTGCTTAATTTTTGAGCATGTTCCGCACTTTGTGCACACATATTGTGAACTGTCTCGTATTACTTTGATGAACTGCATTCAGTTTTATTTAAAATGGTCTGTGGATTCTAATTTTTCAGAAATATAAATATTTAATGATCTGCAGTTAGTGAATGGGAAGTGCTACAGTCAAAGTACACCTTTTTTGGTCTTTTTTCTTTGGTAACATAAGCCTTCATTGATTGTCCTTCATTCTTGGTAACATAAGTTTCATTAACTCTCATTTAATTTTCACTTTTGACCTTTGTGCATTCCTCTTCTATAAATCTAGGCCAACTTCTAACCTTCCCTTGCATTTCATTTCTCCTACGGCCGCAACTTCTCTCCTTCCTTCAACCTCTCTTTATTTATTTTCATTTCTAGGTTTTTGTTGTGATGGCTCCAGGCCCCTGCGCGAATCTCTCTTGCTGCGGCCATGGTTGTGGTGTGCCGACGCACTGCGATTGCTCAGCTTGCTCGCAGGCCCGTCGCGCTTGCTGGGGGGGCAAGTGAGGGAGTCCTGTACTAAGGGGTCCTCAGGCGTCTGACCTATCGTTATGGGCCGGAATGTTGGGCCGTGAAGATACGAAGATCTTAGACTCTACCCGTGTCAGGATAGGACTCTCCTTAGTGTGGAAGGCAAGCTTGGCTCAACTATGAAGATTCCTTTCTCTCTAACCGAACTTGTGTAACCCTAGATCCCTCCTATGTCTATATAAACCGGAGGGCTAGGTCTGTAGATACCCCCCCTGAATAATCATAGCCAGGTTAGACTTTTAGGGTTTAGCCATTACGATATCATGGTCGATCAACTCTTGTAATACTCGTATTCATCAAGATCAATCAAGCAGGAAGTAGGGTATTACCTCCATAGAGAGGGCCCGAACCTGGGTAAACATTGTGTCCCCCGTCTCCTGTTACTATCGATCCTAGACGCCAAGTTCGGGACCCCCTACCCGAGATCCGCCGGTTTTGACACCGACATTGGTGCTTTCATTGAGAGTTCCATTGTGCCGTCGAAAGATTGGATCGATGGCTCGCCTTGTTCTCAAGGACAACATCACCTCCGGGGGAGCACTGGCCCCAGGCGAAACCCTCTGGCTGGGCGGCTTCATTATGACCGCCCGTTCGGACATTAAGCCTACGATGACTTCTCGGGTGATCAAAAATCCTCTTCAGGTTGACTCTAAGTATTCCAAGCAGATGGATCCAGCAGAGCTGTCATCTTTAAATGAGCTCCTAGATCGCATTGTTGCCCTGGGGGTCGCCACGGACTATGATCGGATTGGGCTCAAATCCGACCTGGGAGAAATTAAAACTCCGCCGATCACCCATCAAGTAGCGGTAGTAGAGGAGCAAGACGACAACTCTTCCTCTATATTAAGGATGAATTACGTACGGATCTCCGAACTTGAAGAGCCGGACACCTATCTGCAGAAAGACAGGTCCTGTCCTCCGAACATAGAATCAGACGACAAGCCCAAAACATCGACTGACAACCCGGAGCCCGAACTATTAAATCCGGAGATTCTTCAACCTCCAGATCCTAATTTGGGACGGGGTTCAGACTTCAATCCACCCGCCCACCCAGACATAAGCGCTCTTAGGGGCATACGACAGCAATATAAGGAAATGGCCCACCACTTTTGGGCCAGATTCCTCCTTGTCAAAGATAAGAATGAAGACTACCATGATGAAGACGCGATCACAGTGTTCTGCGGCAATTTACATGGACGAAGGAATCCTCAACGCCATCAACCGATGTCACATAACATGCTTCGCAGACTTGGCAACCATAGTATACAAGTATTGCGCAATGGAAAGCACCTGGAAAACTCAGGCAACCAGCTAGGAACCGCCGGTTTCCACCCAACCCCTTGTCCAAGTGAAAAGGATGCACCCTACTGGCACGCGCGGCCCAATAACAAAGAAATATAAGCCCATTACGGAACGTGGAACCATTCTGGAGGGATGGCTCGATGGACCATGCAAGCTACACACAACACCGAATACTATATCAACTCACACCCTTAGAGCATGTTGGATAATGTGGTAGGTGGCCAAGAGCGGTGAGGATATCCACACCAAAAATAACCTAGAGCAATATACTCCAGAAGACAACGACCCCAGAGTACTGACGGTCTTTGAGACCTTCGCTTCAAACAATAAGCATAAAAGGGCACTCCACGACCTTGCCGAAGTCTGCCAGATCCTAGCAACGAACCCTTGGAACGACACGTCCATAACTTTCAATGCCGAAGATGAACCAAAATTCAGGACAATTTGGGCACCAGCCGCCTTGGTCCTCAGCCCGATCGTGGATGGCTTCCGACTCACCAAGGTTCTCATGGACGGCGGTAGCAGAATAAATCTCATCTACGAGGATACAGTCAATAAAATGGAAATATACAGGAGCCGCATCAAGCAAAGTAGCATGACCTTTCGGGGAATTATTCCCAATTGGGAGGCATAATGCGCGGAAAAAATCACACTCAACGCGGTGTTCGGCACACCGAAGAACTATCATACCAAATAACTAACCTTCCAAGTGGCCCTTTCAACAGCGGATATCACGCCCTATTGGGGCGGGACGCATTGACATGCTTCTAGGCTATACCCCACTATGCGTCGATTTCAAAGACCTCAATAAGGCCTGCCTTAAGGATCCCTCCCCCCTCCCCCGCATCGACCAGATTATCGATGCCACCGCAGGACACGATTCGTTATGCTTCCTCGACGCATATTCCGGATACCATCAACTCAAAATGAAGGAGTCTGATCAAGCCGCAACGGCATTCATTACCCCATATGGGCCATTCTACTTCAACACCATGCCTTGGGGCTCAAAAATGCAGGGGCTACCTAACAACGCATGATTCAAAGATGCCTGGAGAAACAGATCGGCAAGACAGTTGAAGCATATGGGATGATGTCGTCATTAAAACTAGGCACGTCGACTCACTAATAGACGATTTACGTCTTGCATTCGACAACCTCCGTGCATATGACATAAAGCTCAATCCGGAAAAGTGTGTTTTCGGCGTTCCTGCTGGAAAGTTGCTGGGCTGCATCGTTTCCAATAGAGGAATTGAACCAAATCCAGCCAAAATCCGAGCCTTGTCGCAATTAGCCACACCAACGGACCTTAAACAGGTCCAAAAACTGGTTGGGTGCGTGGCAGCGTTAAGCCGCTTTATCTCCAGATTGGGGGAAAAAGCATTGCCATTGTATCACCTCCTCCGGTGCACCGATCACTTCGAGTGGACGGATGCGGCAACATCCGGACTGGAAGCAATAGAAATCCTTCTGGTGAGCAACCCAATCCTGGCCGCACCAAACATCGGTGAACCCATGTTATTATACATATCGGCAACACACCAGGTGGTGAGCGCCATGCTCGTCGTGGAACGGGAGCAGGAGGGACACAAATTCCCACTTCAGAAGCCGATGTATTACGTATCCACCGTACTCACACCATGCAAATTCCAGTACCCTCATTATCAAAAGATAGCATGCGCAGTCTTCATGGCATCCCGGAAGCTACGACACTACTTCCAATAATGTTCTATCACGGTGGCTTCCGAGGTACCACTCAATGATATCATAAACAATCGTGATGCTACGGGCCGGATAGCCAAATGGGCCATTGAGCTCCTTCCACTTGACATAACATACAAACCGCGCCGAGCCATCAAATCCCAAGTACTGGCGGACTTCGTCGCCGAATGGACAGAGGCCGAACTCCCTAAAGAGTACGGCACATATTCCAACTGGGTTATGTATTTCGATGGTTCCAAAATGCTCGCAGGACTAGGAGCGGGAATTGTTTTAAAGTCCCCCACTGGAGACGTAGTCCAGTACGTACTCCAAATATTATACACAGACTCCAACAACGCAGCCGCATACGAGGCCTTATTACATGGTCTCCGGATGGCTGTCTCTATGGGCATACAACGCTTGGAAGTGCGCGGGGACTCAAACCTCGCAATATCTCAAATAAATGGAGTTTTTGATGCCAAAGATCCGAAGATGGCGGCTTATCACAACGCCATCCGAAAAATGTCGGCTCGATTCGAGGGGCTTAAGTTTCATCACGTGGCTCGAGAAAGCAAGCAAGCAGCGGACGTGCTCGCTCGCATCCGCGCCAAGCACGACCCTGTCCCACCTAATATCTTTCTGGAAAGGCTCTTTAAGCCGTCTGTGGTGTGGCAAGGGGAGAGCGGTAACACCAGTCCAGATATAAACACAACCCCAGCCTCCGAACTCAACGATATCATTCGGGGCTCAGCCATCGAAATAACCCCGTCGGCCCATCTAATCATGGCAGTGATTCCCCATGGACTGAACCTGGCCTACCTTAATAGTAAGGAACTCCCGGAGGACCAGAATGAGGTTCGCCGCATTGTTCGGCGCTTGAAGGCCTACAAGGTTCATGAAGGAGAGCTCTTCAAGAAAAGCGCTACCGGAGTTCTTCAAAGATGTATCTTCGGGGAAGAGGGGTGGCAGCTCTTTGCTGAAATTCACGCCGGACTCGGCGGTCACCACGCTGCAGCTCGGGCCCTTGTTAGCAAGGCCTTCTGTACATGTTTTTACTGGCCGACGGCCCAAGCAGATGCACAGGACCTTGTCCAACGTTGCATTGGCTGCCAGCTATTCACCAACCAAAGCCACATGCCCCCCCACCGCTCTACAAATGATCCCCATCACTTGGCCTTTTGCGGTCTGGGGTCTTGATATGGTTGGACCCCTTTGAGGGAGTCCTGGATTAGGGGGTCCTCGGACAGCTGGACTACATCCTTTGGCCAGACTGTTGAACTATGAAGATACCAGATTGAAGACTTCGTCCCGTGTCCAGGTGGGACTCTCCTTTACGTGGAAGGCAAGCTTGGCAATTCGGATATGTAGATCTACTCCCTTGTAACCAACTCTGTGTAACCCTAGCCCCCTCCGGTGTCTATATAAACCGGACGGTTTAGTCCGTAGGACGACAACAATCATACCATAGGCTAGCTTCTAGGGTTTAGCCTCTCCCATCTCGAGGTAGATCAACTCTTGTAATACTCATATCATCAAGATCAATCAAGCAGGAAGTAGGGTATTACCTCCATTGAGAGGGCCCAAACCTGGGTAAACATTGTGTCCCCCGCCTCCTATTACCATCCGCCTTAGATGAACAGTTCGGGACCCCCTACCCGAGATCCGCCGGTTTTGACACCGACATTGGTGCTTTCATTGAGAGTTCCACCGTGCCGTCACAATCAAGGCTTGATGGCTCCTTCGATCATCGGCAATGATGCGATCCAGGGTGAGGTTTTCCTCCCCGACAGATCTTCGTATTCGGCGGCTATGTACCGCGGGCCAACTCGCTTGGCCATCTAGAGCAGATCAAGAGCTACGCCCCTGGCTATCAGGTTAGATTTGGAAGCTTGAACTATACCGCCAACATCCGCGGAGACTTGATCTCCAACGGATTCGAACCCATGTCAGGTGTGCCGCACAGTCACGATGAGCATGCTTTAGCTCTGCCGTCGGACAGTGTTCGGGAGATCACACCTTTAACTACTCCGGCCCTCAATCTGGAACAGATCATGCCGTCCGAGGATGGGTGGATGGCACCGCCACGGAGGCCGCACACTCAGCGGCGATAGAGCCGAATGCTGACTTCACCTCCTATGAGACCTGTGTTGCCGGACACAAGTATTCGTCCCCGGCCACAGACTCCGAACCGCTCGCGTCCGTGCCCATCCAATCTGATTGGGCACTGATCATGGAGTTCACGTCCGCGGATATCTTTCAGCACTCGCACCTAGGCGACGTGCTAAACTCATTACGGTCTCTCTCCTTGTCAGGAGACCCTTGGCCGAATTATGTCCGGCTCGAGTGGGAAGCGGACGGCGAAGAAATTCGTTCCCCACCCACCACCCACTTAGTAGCCAATGTGACGACTTAAACGACATGCTCGATTTCGGCTCCGAAGAAATCGACGATATGGACGACGATGCGGGAGACGAAGAGGAACTACCGCCCATAGGGCGCTGGACTGCCACCTCATCGTATGATATATACATGGTGGACACCCCCAAAGAAAGCGATGACAATAAGGCAATGGAGGATAATCCCCCCGAGATGCAATCCAAGAACCGACGTCATCGGCGCCGCTCTAAGCCCCGCCATAGCAAAAATAGCGATATCAGCACAGGAGACAATAACGCTGCAAATAGTGCCGAAGACAAAGACAATCCCCTCCAGCCAGGCTTTGAGCAGGAGGATGGGCAAGCCAGCCCTAAGGAACAGGCAGCAGATGGAGAATCATAGGATGACAATTACATGCCTCTCTCCGAAGGCGAGGTGAGCCTCGGCGATGAAGAATTTACCGTGCCTGAGGATCCCGTCGAACAGGAGCGCTTCAAGCGCCAGCTTATTGCCACAGCAAAAAGCCTGAAGAAAAATCAACAACAGCTTCAAGCTGAGGAAGATCTGCTAGCGGATAGATGGACTGGGGTCCTGGCAGCCGAGGAACACGAACTCGAGCGCCCAATCAAAAGTTTCCCAAAGCGCAGGTTGCTTCCCCAACTTGAAGCGGAAGCATTAAAGCCTGCGCTTCCAGCGTATGATGCGGCAGACCGGCCACCTCGTGGCCAGGACACAGTGGCATATAAGCCCGAAATCCAGCCCGCACCCTGTCGCCAGTGAAACAAAAATAGCAAGTCCCGGGGTAACACGCAGGACCTGCGAGACGTATTGGAAAACAAAGGAGGACACAAAAGATCGATCTTCGGATCACGAGGGCGCGCCTCAACATGTGACGACGGTCGTCATGCCGGATACACCAAAAGAAAATCTGGCCGGGCCGAATATAGCAGATAAGACTCATATAAACTTCATCATGACATAGCCCGGCACAGAGGCGCCGCACACCCCCTATACTTCACTGATGAAGTAATGGACCATGAATTCCCAGAAGGGTTTAAACCCGTGAATATTGAATCATACGATGGTACTACAGACCCAGCAGTATGGATAGAGGACTTCTTCCTCCACATTCACATGGCCCACGGAGATGATCTACACGCCATCAAGTATCTCCCGTTAAAACTCAAAGGACCAGCTCAGCATTGGCTGAATAGCTTGCCAGCAAACTCCATCGGAAGTTGGGAGAACCTGGCAGACGCATTCCTGTATAACTTCCAAGGAACCTATGTGCGACCACCGGATGCTGATGATTTGAGTCACATAACACAACAGCCCAGAGTGTCAGCCAGGAAATTCTGGACCCGGTTCCTAACCAAAAATAACCAAATTATTGACTGTCCGGATGCTGAAGCCCTTGCGGCATTTAAACATAACATCTGTGACGAATGGCTTGCCCGACATCTCGGCCAAGAGAAGCCAAAGTACATGGCAGCCCTCACGACACTCATGACCCGCTTCTGTGCGGGCGAGGATAGCTGGTTGGCTCGTAGCAACAACACAACAAGCAACACTGGCAAATCAGAGGCCAGAGATAGCAACGGCAAACCCTGGTGCAACAAACACAAACGCTGCAAACATGGTGAAAGCGCCGAAGACACGTCAGTCAATGCCGGATTTAATAGCTCTAAGTCCGGTCAGCGGAAAAGGCCACTCAAAAATGACAATTCGGGTCCGTCCAGTTTGGACCGCATACTCGACAGTCCATGCAAAATTCATGGCAAACCAAGAACACCAGCCAATCATACCAACAGAGAATGTTGGGTCATCAAACAAGCTGGCGGGTTAGGCGCCAAAAACAAAGACAAGGGGTCTCAAAGCGATGACAGTGACGAGGAGCCCAGATCGCCGAATAGAGGAGGGCAAAAGAAATCTCATCAGCAAATCCAAATGGTGAATATGGTAAACGCCACCCACACTCCCAACCCGGACTGGATGCACACCCTTAGGGATGTCGACCTAACGAAACCAGTCAGCCCGCAATACAAACTAGGGCCGATCACCTTCAACCAAATGGATCATCCGGTCAACACCACTCACAGTAATAAAGCCGCACTAGTCCTCGACCCAACAATTGACGGGCTCCACCTCACACCAGTCCTTATGGACGGAGGCAGCAGTCTAAACCTACTTTACCAGGACACTGTGCGCAAGATGGGCATCGATCATTCGATGATCAAACCCACTAAAGCCACCTTTAGAGGTATTATACCAGGCGTGGAGGCCAGCTGTACCGGCTCCATCGCCCTCGAGGTAGCCTTCGGATCACCAGACAAGTACCGTGCTGAAGAGTTAATCTTCGACATCGCCCCCTTTCGCAGTGATTATCAGGCACTGCTCGGGCGAACTGCGTTCGCTCGATTCAACACGGTGCCACATTATGCATACCATAAACTCAAGATGCCCAGTCCGCGCAGCATCATCACGGTTAATGGCGAGGCCGAACTCTCCCTCGGTACCATAGAGTACGCCGCCGCTTTAACAGCAGAAGCAATGGAGGGCACCTTTCAGTCAAATCTTGAGTCGACGGCCAAACCACATGACGCATTCAAAGTAGTCCGAACTACTTCACGGCAGGATAGCCCGGCTCGTCCAGGGCTCAAATAAACATTCCGGCGAAGTCCAGAACATGCCACATATCGCGGCTCAACCGCTCTTCGGCACAAAAATATTTCTTACATTTCCTTTGCAGGCTCACCTTTGCGTAGACCGGGACTGGTGACATGGTAACAGCTCGAACGCACAAGGGAATCTTTAGATATTCCACGCGACGTCCATCCGACTATACTCCGAATCTGCACACAGCTTCTTCCTCCCTAGTCCCAGTAGTGGCATCCATACACTGCGATATGCCTTTGCCAGGGGCTTCGTTTTACCCATAATACGACAATAAAGTCCGAACACCTTCAGGGAAGTTCGACACCCCGAACTTATAGCATTATATGCATCAGCTCTGAATCATGTCTTGGGTCAAATGTTGGGTTTGCCCGGCTCCCATGTTTTGCTCCCTTACGTTCCACTATATCGGCTAAGGCGGCACAGGGAGAACTACTCCAATTGTGTCCCGGTTCTTCTGGACAAGCACCTCAGTAGAGATAGCCGAAAACTGACTGTCATGATACGACGAGAGCTGGTCAGCTGTTCGAGAGGTTGTAAAATATTTAAGGATTTCCCCCGCATAATGCCATAACCAATGCAGCGTGCGATGGATCGGTTCTTCTTCTGATCAGGTGCCTATAGAGCCCCTCATGCGGTCTTCCGAACACCAGGGGCTGCGCCTACCTTCCTAATGCTCCTATGGCTAAGTGAGAATGATAAAGCCCTATAGTCCGATTGCCTGGTTCGCTTTGCTGAACACCTCCTTCAAAGGATCCAAAACTGGGATAAAGAGTGATCTGGTTTATCCCGAACACCCCCGTATTTCTTACGAGGGGGCAGAAGCCGGCGACTGGCCAACTCTAAGGTTTAATATATAAAATGGCCGCGCAGGAGGGTAAACTTTTATAACAGGCAATAAATAATAGAAATGACAACATGACTATATTCATGGAAATATAATGTCCTTGGCGCATTGCTCCGCCGCAAGGCAAGATGCTTTCAGGACACTTTCATAATACAATTCGGGCTTGCGGTGCTCCTTCCCCTTTGGCGGTCCCTCGGTCATCAGCATTTCAGCATGCATCTTCCCCCAGTGCACCTTTGCACGGTCAAAGGCCATTCGTGCACCTTCTATACAGACCGACCACTTGATGACGTCAAGTCGAGGGCAGGCACTAACAAGTCGCTTCACGAGCCCGAAGTAGCTACCTGGAATCGACTTGGCAGGCCATAGCCGGATAATCAAATCCTTCATGGCTAGTTCGGCCGCCTTATATAGTTCGATCAGCTGTTTCAGTTGATCGGTAAAAGACACCAGATAATTCGGTGCCAGATACTGCGACCAAAAGAGCTTATCCATAGTGTTCCCCTCTTCGGCTCGGTAGAATTGGGCGGCATCCGATATGCTGTGGGGAAGTTCCACAAATACCCCTGGAGAAATCCAAACTTACAATTATAAAACATAATTTTTGCCTCAAATACTTGCTTTACATGGAAGAAGGCCTTACCCGCTGTGATCTCCCTCGCCTCTTGGATCTCCTGCAGGGCGCCTTGGGTTTCCCCACGGGCATCGCACACGGCCTGATGAGCCCTGGTGAGTTCGGATTCTTTCTCCGTTAAACTCTGCTCCAGGGTCTCACATTTTTTCATGGCCTCTTGGAGTTCTCCCTTAGCTTCCACAACCTTGGCCTCATGCTTCTCACGAAGAGCCTGCTCTGCGGCTGCCTTTTCCTCGGCCTCGGCAACATCCTTCTTCAGAGCTTCGACTTTGGTCATCACCCCTGGCGCAAATCATGACACATATTCTATCATACTGAAAATTCGTTCGCACTGAACGCGAACAAGATTTGTGCATACCTTGTTGATCTTACAACTGCCTTTTCAACAGGCCAAGCTCCGCTCCGGCCTACTCCAGACATCGATTCAGTCCGGAAACCTCCGCGGTATGAGAAGCAGTAGCCGCTACAGATGCATTCTTACAAAAAAGAGAGATAGATGTCATCAAATGAGTCTTCCTGCGAAAAATATATTTGATCCTTTGTCCGGTTCTTTCGTTCATCGGACAGTGTATCAAGGGCTACTATCCATACTATGACACTCTTCGAAACCGTATAAAACATACCTCAAAACCTCTTATAATGTCGATACAGGCTTCATTCAGTCCATTTTCAGCGGACTGAATCTTCTCAATCACCGCACCCATAAGGGCATGGTGTTCATCGACGATGGAGGCGCTCTTCAGCTCCGCCAATAAAGCCCCCGACGCCGCTGGTTGGACAGAGGTTGCTGGTGGAACAAGGACGCCCTATCCAGCCGAGGAAGGCCGCCTGCTTGATTCCGGAGCCGTATTGGTCTCCGAAACTGTGTCCGCCTGGGGGCCGAATTCAAGATGGTCCTCGCCGTCGACTCCTGTGGGGATCTTCTCCCCCATGTCTCCGGCCCCTGAAGTTTGACCTCCAGGCACCGCCTTCATGATTTTATCCACCCCTCCTTGGACGGAGTCCCTCTGGGATGAAGCCTCGGTGTTGATCACATATTTGGGGGGAGGGGCCTTCAGAGGCGTCCCGCTCTCCATAGCATCCGAGCTCAGCAAGCCCACTGACGAGGATTGTTCGGAACGGGACCCCGCCAGACTACAAAAATATGGCTAGGGTTAATACACTATGCCATGATGGGTCCGGACACATGAACGTGTTCGGATTTTATATACTTACGAGTTCACTAGGGGCTGGGCCCTAGGATCCCACGCCGGGCTGCTATCGGTGACGGCAATGGACTCTTTCGGAACAAGAGTTTTTCCCCTTTTAGGCGACTCGGCCTCCAAGTGTACGGAGGCCGTCCTCTTCTTTCTTCCCCCCGCTAGGGATTCATCTTCCTCCTCCTCCTCGTCCTCTTCGGAGGCCAGACGGGCACGGTGACGAAGGCCGCCCCGGGCCTTTTTTGCCTCCTTTTTGGTCTTCTTCTCCGCACCTTGTATGGGGCCGGGTCCAGCATCTTCGTCAGAAGTGGGCCGGCCAGTTCTTCGGGCAGCGGGGCCGGACATTGGATCTGCCCTGCCTTCTTCGTCCACCCCTAGGAGAGTTTTGTAAAACACATTAAGCATTTCCCTTGAGTTAGGCGAATAAAACGTATGATAACTTACCGAGCTTGCAGGGCGGGACAGTTGGTACTCGCGGTCCTGGCCGAGTCCAGCCATGATTTGCCGGGCTTAAAAAGCACCTTCCAGATGTCTTCATGCAAGGAGCCAAAGAGCTCTCGCAGGGTCTGGTGCTTGGCCGGATCGAATTCCCATAGATTATAAGTCAGGTGTTGACAAGGTAGGATCCGACGGGCTAACATCACCTGGACTACATTGACAAGTTCGATATTCTTGTCTTCCATATCCTTGACGCGCATCTGGAGCGCCAACAGTTCATCGGACGAAGACCAATCCAGGCCCTTCTTGAGCCAGGACGTAAGCCGTAGAGGGGCTCCAGATCGGAACTCGGGAGCAGCGGCCCACTCCGCACCGCGTGGCTCAGTGATGTAAAACCACTCCTGTTGCCACTCCCTGACGGAATCATTGAAGGTACCTGTTGGCCATGTGACGTTGGGCATCTTGCTCACCATAGCACCCCGCACTCAGCGTGCTCACCGCCCACTACCTTGGGCTTCACATTAAAGATCTTCAGACATAAGCCGAAGTGTGGCGGGATGTGGAGAAAGGCCTCGCAGACGACAATGAATGTCGAGATGTTGAGGAAGGAATTGGGGGATAGATCATGAAAATCGATCCCGTAATAATACATGATGCCGCGAACAAATGGGTGGAGGGGAAACCCTAGCCCGCGGATAAAATGAGGGAGGAATGTGACCCTTTCATAGGGTTCCGGGGTAGGGACGATCTGTCCCGCCATCGGGAGATGGTGGCTGATTTTCTGGGCTAGATACCCAGCCTCCCGAAGTTTCTTGATGTCCTTCTTCCGGACGGTAGAGGCCATCCACTTGCCTCCCGCTCCGGACATATTTGGAGTGGTTCTTCAGAGAAAATGCAAACTTGGGCGCTGGAACTCGAGTGCGCAAGAATGGATGGGCAGAGAAGGAGAGTGCGTGGTTGAAAAAGAGGAGTCCTTGCACCTTTATAGGGGCGGTAAAAACTGTGCGCCTCCCCACTTGCCTGATAAACTCGCTTATTCCCCAAGCGCCATGATTAATGGCGCGGTTGGGTTACCCACACCCGTGTTGATGAGAATCCCGTGATAAGGGGACACGATCTCTGCTTCGACCAGATGTGCCAGGAAAACCGTCTTGCAATATGTGCAGTAGCTGGTTGAGAAGAACGGTTCGAATAATGAACGGGTCATGGCGTGATGTCACGTTATGAAAAGTTGTCAGTAGATTAGATTTGTGGAAATATTATACTCTCTACGGTGGTGTGTGGAATTTGTTTTGCAGAGCCGGACACTATCCTTGTGTTCAAAATCTTCTATGGAGTATTCGGAGGAGGAACCCGCCTTGCAATGCTGAAGACAATCTGCGCGCCGGACTCATCATCATTGAAGCCTGGTTCAGGGGCTACTGAGGGAGTCCTGGATTAGGGGGTCCTCAGACAGCCGGACTATATCCTTTGGCCGGACTGTTGGACTATGAAGATACCAGATTGAAGACGTCGTCCCGTGTCCGGATGGGACTCTCCTTTGCGTGGAAGGCAAGCTTGGCAATTCGGATATGTAGATCCCCTCCCTTGTAACTGACTCTGTGTAACCCTAGCCCCCTCCGGTGTCTATATAAACCGGAGGGTTTAGTCTATAGGACGACAACAATCATACCATAGGCTAGCTTCTAGGGTTTAGCCTCTCCGATCTCGTGGTAGATCAACTCTTGTAATACTCATATCATCAAGATCAATCAAGCAGGAAGTAGGGTATTACCTCCATCGAGAGGGCCCGAACCTGGTTAAACATTGTGTCCCCAAGATCCGCCAGTTTTGACACCTACACCCTTAAAGGAGGAAGCCATAAGAAAAAGTATCTACCGGTCATGGTGGATAAATTCACTAAGTGGATAGAGGCCAAACAGGTCAAAACGGTCGAGGCGGGGCTAGTAATAGACTTCATATCCGGCGTGGTGCACTGTTATGGTGTTCCACACAGCATCCTCACCGATAATGGCTCCAATTTCACGGCTGATGAGGTGAAAACTTGGTGTGCTAACCTAGGCATTAAGCTCGATTACCCCTCTGTCTATCACCCACAAACAAACGTTCAAGTCGAAGAGGCTAATGGTCTTATTATGAGCGGCATCAAACCTAGGCTAGTGCGGTCTTTGAAAGAATCAGACAAGCACTGGGTTGAGGAGCTTGACTCCGTACTCTGGGGGGCTGCGGACCACGCCCAACCGCACTACTGGATATACACCTTTTTTCATGGTGTACGGTGCGGAAGCTGTGTTGCCCTACGATATTATTCATGACTCACCTCGAGTGCACATGTACGAAGAGAGAGAGGCCGAGCTTGATCGGCAGGACAACATATACCCTCGAGGAGGAGCGCGTTGTTGCGAAATCCCGTTCCGCATTTTATCAATAACAGGCCCGCAGATACCAAAGTAGAGAAGTACGGGCCAAGACTTATAATGTCGGCGATCTCGTCCTACGCTTGTCGGAGAAGAAAAAGGACAAACTCAAGCCCAAGAGGGAGGATCCCTTCATAATTGACGAGGTTCTCATGGGAGGAGCGTATCGCCTGCGTACTGCATCAGACAATCACCTAGAGCCAAACCCCTGGAACGCGGCCAGACTCCGAATATTCTATGCCTAGCACCGAACTATGTGTTTGTCTCCTTCTCCCTGTTGCCTCCTTTATTTTTTTCCTCTCTTTTCATTTTTATTTTTCCTAGAACTTAAATTCCTTCGCACGGCTAAACCATGCACCTGTGATGTACACATCCTAGAGAATGTATGTCCACTATACCTGGGGACTTCCTGGAGAAAAGCTTATTTTCCGAGCATCAAGCTCATCACATGTGTGTTTTTTCTCATATGTACCTTTTCTTCGCCATTATATGCATCGATATGACTTAAGTTTTGGCCAAGCTGGGTTGCCTGGCTCCTGTGCTTATGCCCTACGTTCCCATTAGTTCGGCTAGGGCATAAAGGGAGCACCTCTGTGATTGTTACTGCCGGGTCATCCAGATGTGTACCTCAGACTGGGTGAAGCCGAAAGCTAGCGTTCTTAAGGGAATATTCGGTCGGCGGACTAAATATGCTGTATATTCTTTCCATTATGAACCTCCGGATGACTACCTATACTGTATTGTTATCAATCACAGTTCGGGCATGCATTTTAATGCATGCACACCCAGGGAAAGGAACCCCTAACGGAACTATTCTCTCTAGAAAATGTTTCTTACAATTATAATGTAATATAACATAACTAGCCGGATACACATTGTCTGTTCGAGCAACTATGACCCCTACGCCTGGTTCCCACGCGTACCACGGTCTATTTTACCGCTAAGGTATTCGGAAACACTCCGCACCTTCGGGTCCAGAGGTTGAAGCGAAAAGGTCTACCATGACAATTGTTTTTATAATTCATCTAGAGTCACATATGACAAGGAAAGTACATAGTCACTAGGACTCAAAAACATCCTCCTCTATGTCGTCCAGCAGGCGGTCTAATTTAAGATCCTGCTGGGAATACTTGGCGGCTACTTCTACTTGGTGATATACCAAATTAACGGGAACTTATTTTCCATCTGACCCTAGAGGTCCGACCGGAGCCATATGATTCGGGTCAAGCTTGGTATACCGTGTTTTCACCATGGCCCAGGCTTCCCATGCACCTTCCCGACAAGCCGATATCTTCCCCAGTAGAAAGCGCCTCTGTGCTCCCTTGAATAGTTGTATCAACTCCTCCATCTTTCCCGGAGGGGAGGGGGATGGCCATAGGGCCTTGGCAACACTTTGCATCGCCTGCCGAGCTTGCTCATGCACCTGCAACAGCTCTTGTAGCAGATCGCTCGAAGATCTGGACATCTCTTCTTCGGGACGGCCAGTCAGCATACCTGTAGACATAACTATATCAGTCTTTCTACCTTCGAATTATTTGAAGGTAAGTTCGACGACATACTGAATATGCCGCCTCACAGCCTTTTATTCTCCTTTACGGAGTCCGCCAGCTGGCCTGTACATCTTTCAGTTCCTCGCCCAGTTGGGTATTTGAATTCCGGAGCTTGCTTTTCTCCACGACAACCTTTGGTAGCGCACGCTCGCCCGCGGCTAACAGTTTTTTGGCTCCTCGTTCTCCGCTTTGAGTGGCTTCCAGATTTTTTTGCACTTGACCTAATGATCCTATTAAGAGGTAAGCATTCATGATAGCATTATTGGTATATCATTATGTTTTCTTGATGGAGGGAAACATTACCAGGAGATGCCTTCTTGGATTTCTCCAGTTCGGCATTGGCAGCAGCTAGTTGGGTCCGACACTTTTCTAGCTCCTGAGATAACAGACTGTTCTTCTCCGTAAGCACCTGGTTCTACGTTGATCCTTAAATCAGTTGTATCAACTACTTTAAGTCTCGGGGGCTACTGGTGTACAATTATTAAATCTACGCTTACCCGCATATCTTTCAGTTGTTGGTCCGTGGCTCGGACAAGACCATCCCGAGTAGCTCGGATGTATGCATCGGCCGAATTGAAGGCATGAAATACCTATTTTGAAAAACTAGGATTACGAAGAACGACCCTCCGATGACGATGATTCATAGCGCTCTCCACTTCAGAGTTCGTGACGGACATGTCGTTCGAGTCCTCTGTGGAAGGACAGTTCGGTGCCACTCCTGTGTCAGCCCCCGTCCTTTGGGTAGGGTCTGGAACCTGACTGGTGGATGCATGTCCGGCCGGATCCCCGGACACAGTCCCGCGGAGACTTTTCCTGATAGAGTGCGGCAAATGGCATTACAATTTGATGTGATGATCAGAAAGGATATTCTTGAAAATAAAAGCCTTACCTCATTAACGAAGCTTCTGCCGTATTGTCGTTTGCCTTCCTTTTCGAAGATGTGCCAGGTGTGGGTGCTGCTCTCCTCGGAGACGCTTTTGGTGCATGTTGCGGCGCTGAGCGCCTCCCCTTTCGAACACGGAATAGTGTGGGGAGTGAGGCATAGTAAGGGAGCTCTTTTAGAGAAAGTTCCTTTTAAATTACTTACACGCGAAGCGGGAAGGAGGCCGGGGTAATCGGCGACGATGGGTACATCCGTACCGTCATAACTTGTCTGATAGAATATTCCATCCTCGAGCTCCACAAATATGTGCGAATCTTCTTCATATCCGTGGTCGAGATCCCGGTTGCGATTCTCCGGTTGAGGGGCCGGGACATGGATCCCCTCTACAGCCTTTCGCCATTCCTATTATGAGCAGATAGAATACTGCCTGTCAAGAATGATTCAGGGACAGGAGCAAAATAGTACAGTTAGAGCTTACCCATCTAGGTGGATTATACATGGAAAATCTGTCTTGATATTGGAGACAGGTGAACTCCTCCTTCTCCCCTTTGTACAGTTCGGCCAGTATTTTGGCTAGAGTGGCAGGGGTCTTTGGGCCCTTCCGACCGTAGCATGAGGCGTTGTCTTCCCCGTTGTAATGCCACATGGGCAGCCCTCTATATTGGAGTGGCTGGACCCCCCCCCCCCACGCTATGGAGATCGCCATTGCCTCGACTATTCACAATCCGGACTGGGCAAGCATCTTGATCTTGCCCAGCAGCAGGCTGATCCCTGCACTATCCTCTTCCTCGAGGCTCCAAGGACGCCAGCTATGGCGTTTCTTCAACAGAGCACTTGAAAACATGGGGAGGCCCATACAGACGGGGTCGGGAAGAGCGACATCGTCAATATAGAACCATTCGGAAGGCCACTCTTCGGAAGCCTTCTTCGGTGTGCCGGACAGGTATCCGGTGTCGGTGTCAAAACCGGCGGATCTCGGGTAGGGGGTCCCAAACTATGCGTCTAAGGTGGATTGTAACAGGAGGCGGGGGACACAATGTTTACCCAGGTTCGGGCCCTCTCGATGGAGGTAATACCCTACTTCCTGCTTGATTGATCTTGATGATATGAGTATTACAAGAGTTGATCTACCACGAGATCGGAGAGGCTAAACCCTAGATGCTAGCCTATGGTATGATTGTTGTCGTCCTACGGACTAAACCCTCCGGTTTATATAGACACCGGAGGGGGCTAGGGTTACACAGAGTCGGTTACAAGGGAGGAGATCTACATATCCGAATTGCCAAGCTTGCCTTCCACGCAAAGGAGAGTCCCATCCGGACACGGGACGACGTCTTCAATCTGGTATCTTCATAGTCCAACAGTCCGGCCAAAGGATATAGTCTGGCTGTCCGAGGACCCCCTAATCCAGGACTCCCTTAGTAGCCCCTGAACCAGGCTTCAATGACGACGAGTCCGGCGCGCAGATTGTCTTTGGTATTGCAAGGCGAGTTCCTCCTCTGAATACTCCATAGAAGATTTTGAACACAAGGATAGTGTCCGGCTCTACAAAACAAATTCCACATACCACCGTAGAGAGTATAATATTTCCAGAAATCTAATCTGCTGACAACTTTTCATAACATGACATCATGCCATGGCCCGGTCATTATTCGAACTGTTCTTCTCAACCAGCTACTGCACTTATTGCGAGACGGTTTTCCTAGCACGTCTTGTCAAAGCAGAGATCGTGTCCCCTTATCACGGGATTCTCATCAATACGTGTGTGGGTAACCCAACCGCGCCATTAATCATGGCGCTTGGGGAATAAGCGAGTTTATCAGGCAAGTGGGGAGGCGCACGGTTTTTACCACCCATATAAAGGGACAAGGACTCCTCCTTTTCAACCACACCCTCTCCTTCTCTACCCATCCATTCTTGCGCACTCGAGCTCCAGCGCCCAAGTTCGCATTTTCTCCAAAGAACCTCTCCAAATATGTCCGGAGCGGGCGGCAAGTGGATGGCCTCTACCGTCCAGAAGAAGGACATCAAGAAACTTTGGGAGGCCGGGTATCTAGCCCAGAAAATCGGCCACCGTCTCCCGACGGTGGGACAGATCATCCCTACCTCGGAACCCCACGAAAGGGTCGTATTCCTCCCTCATTTTATCCGCGGGCTAGGGTTTCCCCTCCACCCATTTGTTCGCGCATCATGTATTATTACGGGATCGATTTTCATGATCTATCCCCCAATTCCATCCTCAACATCTCGACATTCATTGTCATGTGCGAGGCCTTTCTCCACATCCCACCACACTTCGGCTTATGGCTGAAGATCCTTAATGTGAAGCCCAAGGTAGTGGGCGGTGAGCACGCTGAGTGCGGCGGTGCTATGGTGAGCAAGATACCCAATGTCACATGGCCAACAGGTACCTTCAATGATTCCGTCAGGGAGTGGCAACACGAGTGGTTTTACATCACTGAGCCGCGCGGCGCGGAGTGGCCCGCTGCTCCCGAGTTCTGATCCGGAGCCCCTTTGCGGCTTACGTCCTGGCTCAAGAAGGGCCTAGACTAGTCTTCGTCCGACGGACTGTTGGCGCTCCAGACGCGTGTCAAGGATATGGAAGACAAAAAATATCAAACTTGTCAATGTAGTCCAGGTGATGTTAGTCCGTCGGATCCTACCTTGTCAACACCGGACTTGCGATCTACGGGAATTCGATCCGGCCAAGCACCAAACCCTACGAGAGCTCTTTGGCTCCTCACACGAAGACATCTGGAAGGTGCTTTTTAAGCCCGGAAAATCACGGCTGGACTCGGCCGAGGGCCGCGGGTACCAACTGTCCCGCCCTGCAAGCTCGGTAAGTTATCATAGGTTTTATTCGCATAACTCAAGGGAAATGATTAATGTGTTTTACACAACTCTCCTAGGGTTGGACGAAGAAGGCGGGGCAGATCCAATGTCCGGCCCCGCTGCCCGAAGAACCGGCCGGCCCACTTCTGACGAAGATGCTGGACCCGGCGCCTTACAAGGTGCCGAAGAAGAAGACCGAAAAGGAGGCCAAAAAGACCCAGGGCGGCCTTTGCCACCGTGCCCGTCCCGCCTCCAAAGAGGACGAGGACGAGGAGGAAGACGAATCCCCAGCAGGGGGAAGAAAGAAGAGGACGGCCTCCGTACACTTGGAGGGCGAGTCGCCTAAAAGGGGAAAAACTCTTGTTCTGAAAGAGTCCACTGCCATCGCCGATAGCAGCCCGGCGTGGGATCCTAGGGCCCAGCCCCTAGCGAACTCGTAAGTATATAAAATCCAAACACTTCATGTGTCCGGACCCATCATGGCATAGTATTTTAACCTGAGCCATATTTTTTGTAGTCCGGCGGGGTCCCGTTCTGAATAATCCTCATCAGAGGACGTGCTGAGCTCGGATGCTATGGAGAGAGGGACGCCTCCGAAGGCCCCTCCCCTCCCAAATATGTGATCAACACCGAGGCTTCGTCCCAAAGGGACTCCGTCCAAGGAGCAGTGGAGAAAATCATGAAGGCCGGAGACATGGGGGAGAAGATCCCCACAGGAGTCGATGGCGGGGACCATCTTGAATTTGGCCCCCAGCTAGGCATAGTTTCGGAGACCAATACGGCTCCGGAATCAAGAAGGCGGGCTTCCTCAGCTGGAGAGGACGTCCCTGTTCCATCGGCAACCTCTGTCCAACCAGCGGCGCCGGGTGCTTTATTGGCGGCACTGAAGAGCGCCTCCATCGTCGATGAACACCGTGCCCTTATGGGTGCGGTGATTGTGAAGATTCAGTCCACTGAAAATGGACTGAATGAATCCTGCATCGACCTTATAAGAGGTTTTGAGGTATTTTTTTATACGGTTTCAAAGAGTGTCATAGTATGGATAGTAGCCCCTAATACACTGTCCGGTGAATGAAAGAACCGGACAGAGGATCAAATATATTTTTTGCAGGAAGACTCATTTGATGACATCTATCTCTCTTTTTTGTAAGTAGGCGTCCGTAGCGGCTACTACCGCTCATACCGCTGAGGTTTCCGGACTGAATCAAAGTCTGGAGCGGGCCGAAGCGGAGCTTGGCCTGTTGAAAAGGCAGTTGGAAGATCAACAAGGTATGCACAAATCTTGTTCGCGTTTAGTGCGAACGAATTTTCAGTATGATAGAATATGTGTCATGATTTGCGCCAGGGGTGATGACCGAAGTCGAGGCTCTGAAGAAGGCTATTGCCGAGGCCGAGGAAAAGGCAGCCGCAGAGCAGGCTCTTCGTGAGAAGCACGAGGCCAAGGTTGTGGAAGCTAAGCGAGAGCTCCAAGAGGCCATGAAAAAATGCGAGACCCTGGAGCAGAGTTTAACGGAGAAAGAATCTGAACTCACCAGGGCTCATCAAGCCGTGTGCGATGCCTGTGGGGAAACCCAAGGCGCCCTGCAGGAGATCCAAGAGGCGAGGGAGATCACGGCGGGTATGGCCTTCTTCCATGTAAAGCAAGTATTTGAGGAGAAAATTATGTTTTATAATTTTAAGTTTGGATTTCTCCAGGGGTATTTGCGGAACTTCCTCGCAGCATATCGTGTGTCGCCCAATTCTACCGAGCCAAAGAGGGGAACACTATGGATAAGCTCTTCTGGTCGCAGTATCTGGCACTGAATTATCCGGTGCCTTTTACAGATCAACTGAAATAGCTGATCGGACCGCATAAGGTGGCCGAACTAGCCATGAAGAATTTTATTATCTGGCTATGGCCCACCGAGCCGATTCCAGGTAGCTACTTCGGGCTCGTGAAGCGACTTGTTAGAGCCTGCCCTCGACTTGACGTCATCAAGGGGTCGGTCTATATAGAAGGTGCACGAATAGCCTTTGCCCGCGCAAAGGTGCACTGGGGGAAGATGGATGCTGAAAAGTTGATGACCGAGGGACTGCCAGAGGGGAAGGAGCGCCGAAGCCCGAATTGTATTATGAAAGTGTCCTGAAAGGATCCTGCCTTGCGGCGGAGCAATGCACCAAGGACATTATATTTCCATGAATATTGTCATGTTATCCTTTGTAATGTGTGAATAGGGTCATTTCTATTATTTATTGCCTGTTATAAAAGTTTACCCTCCTGCGCGGCTGTTTTATATATTAAACCTGAGAGTTGGCCAGTCGTCAGCTTCTGCCCCCTCGTAAGAAATGCGGGGGTGTTCGGGATAAACCTGATCACTCTTTATCCCAGTTTTGGGTCCTTTGAAGGAGGTGTTCAGCACAGCGAACCAGGCAATCGGACTATAGGGCTCTATCATTCTCACTTAGCCATAGGAGCATTAGGAAAGTAGGCGCAGCCCCTATTGTCTGGAAGACCACACGAGGGGTTCTATAGGCACCTGATCGGAAGAAGAACCGATCCATCGCACGTTGCATTGGTTATGGCATTATGCGGGAGAAATCCTTAAAGATTTTACAACCTCTCAAACAGCTGACCAGCTCTCGCCGTATCATGACAGTCAGTTTTCGGCTTTCTCTACTGAGGTGCTCGTCCGGAAGAACTGGGACAAAATCGCAGTAGTTCTCCCTGTGCCGCCTTAGCCGATATAGCGGAAAATACGGCAGGAACATTTGGGAGCCGGGAAAACCAAACATTTGAACCAAGACATGATTCAGAGCTGATGCATATAATGCTATAAGTTCGGGGTGCCGAACTTCCGTGAAGGCGTTCGGACTTTATTGTCGTATTATGGGTAAAACAAAGCCCCTGGCAAAGGCATATCGCAGTGTATGGATGCCACTTAACAAAAGAGTTTCAATAAGAAATAACACCAAATAAGCGTCGTATAAATCCACATGTTTGATTTGAATAATACGTCGATGCATATGAGTATAGGTAATGTGATTTAAAGGGGAATATGACTGTGGAACCTGCTGGGACCAGGGAGGAAGAAGCTGTGTGTAGATCCGGAGTATAGTCGGATGGACGTCGCGGGGAATATCTAAAGATTCCCTTGTGCGTTCGAGCTGTTACCATGTCCCCAGTCCCGGTCTGCGCAAAGGTGAGCCTGCAAATGAAATGTAAGAAATATTTGTGTGCCGGAGAGCGGTTCAACCGCGATATGTGGCATGTTCTGGACTTCGCCAGAATGTTTATTTGATCCCTGGACGAGCCGGGCTATCCTGCGGTGAAGTAGTTCGGACTACTTTGAATGCGTCCGGGGGTTTGGCCGTCGACTCAAGATTTGACTGAAAGGTGCCCTCCATTGCTTCTGTTGTTAAAGCGGCGGCATACTCTATGGTACCGAGGGAGAGTTCGGCCTCGCCATTAACCGTGATGACGCCGCGTGGACCGGGCATCTTTAGTTTACGGTAGGCATAATGTGGCACCGCGTTGAATCGAGCGAGCGCAGTTCGCCCGAGCAATGCATGATAATCACTGTGAAAGGGGACGATGTCGAAGATTAACTCTTCGGCACGGTAATTGTCTGGTGATCCGAAGATTACCTCGAGGGCGATGGAGCCGGTACAGATGGCCTCGACGCCTGGTATAATACCTCTAAAGGTGGCTTTAGTGGGTTTGATTATCGAATGATCGATGCCCATATTGCGCACTATGTCCTGGTAAAGCAGGTTCAGACTGTTGCCTCCGTCCATAAGGACTCGTGTGAGGTGGAGCCCGTCAATTGTTGGGTCGAGGACTAGTGCGGCTTTATTGCCGTGACTGGTGTTGACCGGACGATCCATTGGTTGAAGGTGATCGGCCCTAGTTTGTATTGCGGGCTGACTGGTTTCGTTAGGTCGACATCCCTAAGGGTGTGCATCTGGTCCAGGTTGGGAGTGTGGGTGGGGTTCACCATATTCACCGTTTGGATTTGCTAGAGAGATTTCTTTTGCCCTCCTCTATTCGGTGATCTGGGCTCCTTGTCGCTGTCATCGCTTTGAGACCCCTTGTCTTTGTTTTTCGCGCCTAACCTGCCAGCTTGTTTGAAGACCCAACATTCTCTATTGGTATGATTGGCTGGTGTTCCTGGTTTGCCATGAATTTGGCATGGACGGTCGAGTATGCGGTCCAAACTGGACGGACCCGAATTGTCATTTTTGAGTGACCCTTTCCGCTGACCGGACTTAGAGCTATTAAATCCGGCAGTGACTGCCGTGTCTTCGGCGCTTTCACCGTGTTTGCGGTGTTTGTGTCTGTTGCGCCAGGGTTTTCCGTTGCTATCTCTAGCCTCTGATTTGCCAGTGTTGCTTGCTGTGTTGTTGCTACGAGCCAACCAACTATCCTCGCCCACGCAGAAGCGGGTCATGAGTGTCGTGAGGGCTGCCAAGGACTTTGGCTTCTCTTGGCCGAGATGTCGGGCGATCCACTCGTCACGGATGTTATGTTTAAAGGCCACTAGGGCTTCAGCATCTAGACAGTCCATAATTTGGTTCTTTTTGGTTAGGAACCGGGTCCAGAATTTCCTGGCTGACTCTCCGGGCTGTTGTGTTATGTGACTCAAATCATCAGCATCCGGTGGTCGCACATAGGTGCCCTGGAAGTTATCCAGGAATGCGTCTGCCAGGTTCTCCCAACTTCCGATGCAGTTTGCTGGCAAGCTATTCAGCCAATGCCGAGCCGGTCCTTTGAGTTTTAACGGGAGATACTTGATGGCGTGTAGATCATCTCCGCGGACCATGTGAATGTGGAGGAAGAAGTCCTCTATCCATACTGCGGGGTCTGTAGTACCATCGTATGATTCAATATTCACAGGTTTAAACCCTTCTGGGAATTCATGGTCCATTACTTCATCAGTGAAGCATAGGGGGTGTGCGGCGCCTCTGTGCCAGGCTATGTCATGACGCAGTTTATATGAGTCTTGTCTGCTATATTCGGCCCGGACGGATTTGCTTTTGGTGTATCCGGCATGACGGCCATCATCACATGTTGAGGCGTGCCCTCATGATCCGAAGATCGATCTTTTGTGTCCTGCTTTGTTTTCCAGTACGTCTCGCAAGTTTTGCGTGTTACCCCGGGCCTTGCTGTTTTTGTTTGACTGGCGACGGGGTGCGGGCTGGATTTTGGGCTTATATGCCACTGTGTCCCGGCCACGAGGTGGCCGGTCTGCCGCATCATACGCTGGAAGCGCATGCTTTAATGCTTCCTCTTCAAGTTGGGGTAGCAACCTGCGCTTTGGGAAACTTTTGATTGGGCGCTCGAGTTCGCGTTCCTCGGCTTCCAGGACCTCAGTCCATCTATCCGCTAGCTTGAAGTTGTTGTTGCTTTTTCTTCAGGCTTTTTGCTATGGCAATAAGCCGGCCCTTGAAGCGCTCCTGTTCGACGGGATCCACAGGCACAATAAATTCTTCGTCGCCAAGGCTCACCTCGTCTTCGGAGAGAGGCATGTAATTGTCTTCCTCTGATTCTCCGTCTGCTGCCTATTCCTTAGGGATGGCTTGCCCATCCTCCTGCTCAAAGCCTAGCTGGAGGGGATTGTATTCGTCTTTGGCACTATTTGCAACGTTATTGTCTCCTGTGTAGGTATCTCTGTTTTTGCTATGGCGGGGCTTAGAGCGGCGCCGATGACGCCGGTTCTTGGATTGCTTCTTTGGGGGATTATCCTCCGTTCCCTTATAGCCATCACTTTCTTTGTGGGTGTCCACCATGTATATATCATATGATGAGGTGGGAGTCCAGCGCCCTGTGGGCGGTGGTTCCTATTCGTCTCCCGCATCATCGTCCATACCGTCGATGTCTTCGAAGCCGAAATCGAGCATGTCGGTTAAGTCGTCGACAGTGGATACTAAGTGGGTGGTGGGTGTGGAACGAATTTCTTCACCGTCTGCTTCCCACTCGAGCTGGACATAGTTCGGCCAAGGGTCTCCTGACAAGGAGGGAGACCGTAATGAGTTTAGCACGTCGCCTAGGGGCGAGGTGATGAAAGATATCTGCGGAGGTGAACTCCATGATCGGTGCCCAATCAGATTGGATGGGCACAGACGCGAGCGGTTCGAAGTCTGTGGTCGGGGACGAATCCGAGTGTCCGGCAACACATGTCTCATAGGAGGTGAAGTCAGCATTCGGCTCTATCGCCGCTGAGTGTGCGTCCTCCGTGGCGGGGTCCATCCACCCATCCTCGGACGGCGCGATCTGTTCCGGATTGAGGGCCGGAGTAGTTACAGGTGTGATCTCCCGAACACTGTCCGACGGCAGAGCTAAATCATGCTCATCGTGACTGTGCGGCACACCTAACATGGGTTCGCATCCGTCGAAGATCAAGTCTCCGCGGATGTCAGTGGTATAGTTCAAGCTTCCAAACCTAACCTGATAGCCAGGGGCGTAGCTCTCGATCTGCTCTAGATGGCCAAGCGAGTTGGCCTGTAGTACAAAGCCGCCGAAGACGAAGATCTGTCCGAGGAGGAAAACCTCACCCTAGATCGCATCGTTGCCGATGATCGAAGTAGCCATCAAGCCTTGATTGTGACAGCACAGTGGAACTCTCAATGAAATCACCAATGTCGGTGTCAAAACCGGCGGATCTCGGGTAGGGGGTCCCGAACTGTGCGTCTAAGGCGAATGGTAACAGGAGGCGGGGGACACAATGTTGACCCAGGTTCGGGCCCTCTCGATGGAGGTAATACCCTACTTCCTGCTTGATTGATCTTGATGATATGAGTATTACAAGAGTTGAATTACCACGAGATCGGAGAGGCTAAACCCTAGAAGCTAGCCTATGGTATGATTGTTGTCGTCCTACGGACTAAACCCTCCGGTTTATATAGACACCGGAGGGGGCTAGGGTTGCACAGAGTCGGTTACAAGGGAGGAGATCTACATATCCGAATTGCCAAGCTTTCCTTCCACGCAAGGGAGAGTCCCATCCGCACACGGGACGAAGTCTTCAATCTGGTGTCTTCATAGTCCAACAGTCCGGCAAAAGGATATAGTCCGGCTGTCCGAGGACCCCCTAATCCAGGACTCCCTCATCTGGTCCCGGTGATGCCCCACACTTCGGCTCCCCCCACTTCAAAAACAGTCTTCTCCATAAATTGAAATGGGCCTCGCATCCCAGGAATAGCTCGCATAGAGTGACATAACCTGCAATATATAGGATAGATGCGGGAGTGAGACTGTGCAGTTGGAGGCCGTAATACTCGAGCAGACCTTGGAGGAAGGGATGGATCAGAAATCCAACACCTCTTAACAAGAAGGGGACGAAGCAGACTCGTTCTCCCTGGACGGATTGGGGAAGTTCTCCGCTTGAGCCCCGCCATTGAAGGACGTCATCCCTGCTCGTACGGGAACCAAATCCGCTGGGGGAAGAAAGCCCTATGTTTGCAGCTTCACCAGCTGACTACGAGAAACTGAACATCTCTCCCAGTCCCCCTTTTCGGAGTTGTGGGGACGAGAGGAAGAGCTGGGAGAGCTAGCCACGTTGGGGTGGTTCTGCTCCGCAAGCTCTGAGGGTTTCTTCCATGGGATTTGGAGGGGATCTGAGATCTATTCTCTTTGAATAGGCACCTTTCTGGTACGGTCAGGGTGGTATATGTAAAAATACCCCGACCTCTTGTATTCACTCAACACGTGGAAGCTGAAGTCAGGAAGGCGCGGAAGCCGAGGGGTGCGACATTAAATGGACAGCGGAATACATCACTTTAAAGTCATAGGAGGAAGTACCCGCCTTGCAATGCCGAAGACTATCTGTATGCCAAACACCTCGTCATTGAAGCCTGGTTCAGGGGCTACTGAGGGAGTCCTGGACTAAAGGGTCCTCGGGAGTCCGACCTGTCGATATGGGTTGGACTGTTGGGCCGTGAAGATACGAAGATCGAAGACTCTACCCATGTCTGGATAGGACTCTCCTTGGTGTGGAAGGCAAGCTTGGCGATCAACTATGAAGATTCCTTTCTATGTAACCGACCTTGTGTAACCCTAGATCCCTCATGTGTCTATATAAACCGGAGGGCTAGGTCTATAGATACCCTCCCGAATAATCATAGCCAAGTTAGACTCTTAGGGTTTAGCCATTACGATCTTATGGTAGATCAACTCTTGTAATACTCGTATTCATCAAGATCAATCAAGTAGGAAGTAGGGTATTACCTCCATAGAGAGGGCCCGAACCTGGGTAAACATTGTGTCCCCCGTCTCCAGTTACCATCGATCCTAGACGCACAATTCGGGATGCCCTACCCGAGATCCGCCGGTTTTGACACCGACAACAAGGTCTTGTGCCGAGCTAGGCGAGCGGAGCAGCTTGCATATGCACAGTATTCATGGAAGGATTGGATATGGGCCACATCAACATTGCTACGTTCTATTCCGCCCTGCTTCGCCATGGCCTTGGCCACACAATTCCTTTTGTCCATCAGCTTACGCCATCAGACGTGGAGACTCACTACAACATGGTATTTTTCGCTTGATGTAATTTTTTCTTTGTGTCTTTTATTTTTTTTTGTATAATTCCATACTAGTCTGAACTTCTAGTATTTTAGGTATGCACTTATTTTGTATTATTGAATTGTACTACACTTTGTACTTATATCTTGTTTTTATTTTTTTTTGCTTGTGTGCATGGAGCTCACGTTTTAGTTTGCATGGTTACAATATGTGAGCTGCTTAGATATTAGATGAGCACTACTAGTTTTCAAAATTTTCACTGCTTGTACGGTGTGTACTACATGAAGCTATTCTCAAGAACTGCATGATAGTTAGAAGTGCACTGCATATTAGCACGTCGCGTACTGCATACTAGCGTGCGTTTTATATGTACTACTTGGTGGACTGTTGTGCACTTCATCTAGCTCATGTCTATACTGTGTGTAGGTTTTTACTGCTCTGTGCACAATATGAGAATAGTACTGCTAGGATCGTCCTCAAACAATTTTATTATTTTTTGCAAAAAATCCCCCAACGAGCTGTTAGGTATCTTCGGCTCAAGAAGAAGGGAACTCTCCAAGTTGTTCTCGGCAATGGACACATGAAACCAGCCAAGTACCATGTAGGCGTTGATGGGCGGCTGTATCTGCACAAAGGCTGGAAGGAATTTGTCATTGATAGTGGCCTGAAGTCTCAGCAAATTGTTGTCCTCAACTTCATTGAACTTGAGGATCGTATGGTTAGAATCACGTTTGACGTGATTGGTTAAGGTTATGAGGTTGATTGTAGTAAGTACTTTTGGGTATCGAACATTTCATATTTTGATGTGATTTGTAATAAGTACTATCGTGATCTGAACCGCTTGGATTATAAGTCAGAACTTCGTCCTGCCTATGAGCTAACTGCATTTTTTATGGGATGTGCATCAGAATGTGTCAATGTTTACTCTAGGCTGATGTATATATGATTTGCTCTATACATCATTTCTCTCAGTGTGGTTTAGTTGAAGAACTCACAATCAGCGGGAAATTTGTGTTTACACAAAATTTAAACTGATACATAAGTTGTACAGATATGCAAACTGCTATGTATATGATTAATTTATTGAACTTCATCTATTTGGTCGTTAACCTGCTACTTCCTCGCGGTGACTGGAGTGTGTCTAATGTCACACTTTCTTTTGTTTTTTGTGGTGGTGTTGCTGGTTCTTGTCTTTGTACCGTTGTGTTTGTAGCCCCTCGTGTGTTGGTTGATGGCGGCTTTTGTTTTTCAGTGCTGTGAACTGCAACCTTCTTTGCTCCTCGCGTGCTGGTTGATGGCAGCTTCTGTTTTCCAGCACTATGAACTGCATCCTTCTTTGCACCTCGCGTGATGGTTGATGTCGGCTTTTGTTTTCCAGCGCTGTGAATTGCATCCTTTCGTGCTCCTACCTAGTTTTTTCTATGTTGTGTCATTCTCGATAGTTTCTGTACAGTAGCATTCCCTTGTGTTTTCTATATTTTGTTTGGTGGTCTTGTGGGCATTATTTATTCATGTTCTTTGTCCTCTTCACCCTCTTCTTCCTCTTCCTCCTCTTCTTCATCTACTTCTTCGTAATCCACTCCTTCTTCAGTTTCTTCATGTTCTTCATCCTCTTCACTCTCTTCTTCTTCCTCCTCCTCCTCTTCTTCATCTTCTTCTTCACGAGCCATTTCTTCTTCAGTTGTGTCACCATCTTCTTCTGTGACTTCATCTTCCTTGTTTTCTGATCTTGTTCTTTTGGGGAAGGTTCTTGAATTGTGTCTCTTCCTCTTTTTGCAGATGCTGTTATGTCTTGGTTTCGTCCATTTCTTAGTGTTGTGTGTGGAATATTTGTTTGTTTGTGCATCGCCATGTCCATGTTTTTCTTGTTTATGCCTTTTTGTACATGTCCTGGAATTGTGGCTGCTGATTTCATTACATGTCTTGCACCTTCTTATTCCCAGTGGGTGATCATGACTGTCCATCTCAGGATGTGGCTTACTATTTTTGTCATCATTTTTCTCCTTGCATGCAACCTTTTTCTAGGTTGCGTCGCCCCCTTTCTTCCTTCCTCTTGTGTTTGAAACAGGAGGTGGAAGAATTATTTCATTTTTGATTGCACCAGTTGCGCTGTGTTCGGTATTTTCTACTTGCTCGGTATTATGTCATGCTGGGATTTATCTGCTTGCTTTAGTTTTGCTGCTTCTTCTTATTCGTTGAGCACATCAACTTCCTCGATCAGTGTCCTCTTACCAGACAACGCTTTGTGGCACCCAGCGTCGGACATTGTCGCTCTGTTTACAAGGTCCATTGTTGTTTCTGTCAGCAATTTTCAACGGCAAAAAAGCAAGTTTCCATCTGGTGTTGTTTATTCGTAGTCTCTTATGTCAAATGTTGCATTTGATCTTGCGTTCCGGGTGTATCTTTTCATGATGTACACCTCAGGAATCTTGAGTACTCTCAGGTGAGAAAGCATGCATATGACATGGACGCAAAAGAGCCCTGCAGACAACACATGTTTTCTTTGTTTTGTAAGTGAACTGCATGAAATTAATAAACACATATTTTTTCATTATTTGTTCATTTTAAGGAAGTGAACTTCACTTGGTTTTGTGAATTACTCATGCATGTGGACTTTTAAAGTTCAGTAAGTAAGCTTTCATGCATGACTATCAGAAATTAGGATTTTTTGCTGGCCTGTCCTACCTGTGTGTCCAGAGTTTGCACTCACATTCATAGACACCTTTATCTTCATCCGCGACCTCTTGAAAATTAGGCTTTGCCTAGTCAAATGCATCCGATATGTTGTAGTGGTGTACGAGGTACTTGGTCGGGTTCTCAGGGCACCGTTCTGCTCTGAATGCAGTGCTGCGGTAGAGTGTTTCTTTGAAATCTAGAAAAACTGCCCTTGTATACACTTTTGATTGATGAACTTCAACCTGAACTGGGTTGTTGTCTTTACCTCTGACTGCATGATCAGAAATGCAGTGTTACGAATTAGAGAAATGAAAATTTTCTTTGTTTTTGTATTTATACTTAGTAGTTTTTTTATGGACATTTTGTTTACCTCATTTGTTACTGTCTCTGCATGCTCGACGACCTTCCTGGTCTGAATGCACTTGTCCACCTATTGAGCAAACAAATGGAGATCATGCTTCTCTTTGACGAAGTTTTTCTTCAATATGCGGTTCATGCTCTTGCTTCTCTGCGTGGAATTCATCCGAGAACATAAAATTTCCTTGTAGTAAGCCGAGATCCACTCATGCTTGTCATCCCACGGTGAATTCATCACTTCATCGTTTTGCAAGTTGTGTTTCTACATGAGGTCCTTCCATGCCCGTTCAAATTCTGACGGCATTAGTGGGTGGTTTAGCACCGCATTGAGGTCATCCTTGAGTTTCTCATGCGCCTTATACAGCAAGGCGAGGTGGTCTTTGTACTTCTTCATGATATGCCACCAACACAACTTATGTAATGTATCTAGGAGGATAATTTTTAATGCTGCCTTCATCGAAGAACATTGGTCCGAGAAGGCACAAATAGTCTTTTTTATTTAGTTGTTTGTGTGTAAGAGAGACGGAAGAAATAAAAGTGTACCAAACAAACATAATTATACAGGTGTTGTTTCTTGTACCTGTGAGCATGTAGATTGGCGGCCTATTGTTCATACACCTCAGGAATGTTTTGAAAACCAACTCGAACGATGGTATTGTTTCATCTCGCACAAGGGCGACAACAAATATGGTGCTCTGTAGATGATGATTCACTCCCACGAAGACTGCCAACGGCATGTGGAATTAGTTAGTTTTATATGTCGTGTCAAATCTAAGGCAGTCTCTAAAATCTTCATAGGATCCTTTGCAACTTGCGTTGGCCCAAAAGACATTTCTTACACGGTTATCTGCATCAATGTCATAATCATAGAAGAACTCTGGGTTTATCTTCTGCATCTTCTCAAAGAAATCCAGAAGTTTCCTGACGTCATCTTGGGACTCTTCTCTGACAAACTTCGGTTTCCTGCATTTCAAATGCAATGCAAACTCATCTCATCAAACTGGAAATAATTACTGAGAGAGTGCTGAAGTGATACGCTCTCTGATGTGCTTACTTGTTTACCTAGTCGCGACTAGTGTGTCCCATGTACTGCAGACCACCGGACATACACGACAGCGTTGACATTATCTGTGTGTGTGTGTGGTTGTCCAGATGCATGTCTTTCACCAACTGGTCAATCAAAGGATTGTCTCTTTTGTGCGAGCGCATGTGCAAAAGCATCCTAGGGCTTTCCATCATCTTGTGATTGTGGTTGAGTTCAACCATTTCTATCACAAATTTTCCATCCTTCCTATTTTTGACTCTAATTTTTGCCTTGCAGCCAATCCTTTTTGATGTCTTCTCACGTTTCCGGTCATAATCTGACACAGTCTGCTTGTACGTCCCTTCTCTTGACCAGACAATGTAGGCATTTGTCTTGTGTTTTGCCCTCTTGTGTTTTGCCCTGTTGTGTATGCCAAACCCTACATATCTTACATAAGTATTGTAAAAGTCCCATGCTTTGTCGTACGTGGTGAACTTCATTCCAGCGGCAGGTATGAGATTCAGCGGCATGTTTTTATCTTGCATCAAGTGCAATGCTCTATGAGACAAAGTGTTATGTTCTGTTTAAATACGAGGTGTGCATAGGAGTTTCATAAAGCACTTCAATGTTCCAAAGTTTTCAGAAGAATCGGCTATAATAGATGTTAGGTCAAACCTCACAAGAAATATCAGTGTGCACTGCAATGTTATCTGAATGGACTGCAAATATTATTATTTTTTAGGACATAAACTTCCATGTGTGTAATGTTGTTCATCCGATGGCATTTGCAGCTTGCCAGGTTGTATTGGACATGGCGAGGTTATAGCAGATCTGTGTACTTGAGGAACTCGTGGAAGCAATAGTAAGGAGGATTTGTACCTGCCATTGACTTCTGACCGAGGCACCCTTGGTGGTCGTAGTGTCTAAGTTGATGCAGCAGGTCTACTTGGAGCTTTGTTTTTCGGTGCAGCAGGTGGATAGTGAGCTCCGCTTTGTGATGCAGCAGGTGGAGGCGGTGGTAATCCAGTGTTGTGGTGATGTCTCACTGGATTAGTTTGAAATTTTTGGAGCGGCGGCACATCATCATAATCATCATCTTCTGCAACATCATGTTCAACTGCATCATCATTGTCTCTTCGGACATGTTGACCAAATGTAGTGAACCCGTGCTTGTACTCTGGGTTGAGAACTGTTATTGGCTCATCTTCATCATCGTCATCTTCATCTTCCAGTCGGTGAGTGCCCTCCGATATGAAGGTGACATCGTTTTTATCTTTGACCACCTCTTCTTCCTGGAAAAAATCTTCTTCCGAAGAGTATTGTACCCTGTTTGTTATCGTGAAGAATCCTCGAGGAATCTCAGGGGTAACCCAGCCAGTGTCTCTTTCAAAAGAAGCTTTACTCTTCTAAAAGTTGTTGTTCCCTGGGTTGTCAATTATGCGCAGCAATTTGTATCTACTGAAAGTCATTTCCTGCACAAAATGGTCGAGCTGCATTGTCAGGTAAAATGAACTGAACCATACGAACTGCAATGTGTTTCAAAGGTACTGTGAACTAATGCATGGTGACTGCATCACCCCGCAAGGTGAACTGATGTAAGCGCACTACATCATTGTCTGTAGTGAACCTATACAACCGTACTGCATAACCGAGCAAGCGTACTGCATAACAGAGCAAGTGCACTGCATTTTTTTCCACCACGAACTGAAGTAACCGCACTGCATCGTTTTTGGAGGCGTACTGGACTGCGTGTACTGCTTTGTTTGGAATAAGTAAAGTGAGATAGTTGAGGAAGTGTACTACTTACCTCATGTTGTAGTGATTTCTGCGTTTGCAGGAGGATGTTCCCTTCTCGTTTGTCTACACCACTTTTACATTCACCTGTGCAGTCCACTTGCCCTTCAGTAGTTCATGAGCTTTTTGGACGTCGCTCAAGGTGAGCGGAGACGGAGGATTTGCTCTGGAAGTCGTTGAAAACTTAATCCAAGAAGCTGTTGTGGATGAAGGAACCTTGCGCAGAGTCCTCCTTGCTCGAATTGGTTTGATGTCAAGGCAACACCAATCCACATCTGATGAAGTACAGGTAATTGAAGGCACAGAGGAGATCTGCGGCGGCGCTACTGAGTTGGCTGATATGCGAGCAGGGGAGGCGTTGCTCGGTTGCTACCGCGGAAGAAGGCCGAGAGGCGACGGGCGTCAGCGGTGTGTGGCCGTTGCTGCGGAAGAAGGCTGGGAGGGGAGGAGCGGCATCGCTGCCTGCCGCAGAAGAAGGCCGGTAGGGAAGGGGTGACGGCGCTCCCAGGCCGCCGTCGTGAGTGAAAGTGGGGAGGGGAGGGGAGGCATCGCTCCCAGGCCGCTGCCGTGGAAAAAGCCGGGAGGGGAGGGGCGGCGGCGCTCCCAGGCCGCTACCGCGGTAGAAAGCGGGGAGGGGAGGGGCGGCGGCGCTCCGAGGCCGCTGCTGCGGTAGAAGGCGGGAAGGGGAGGGGCAACGATGATCTGGTGGGGGATGTGCAGAATATGGTTGGTGTTATCGGAATAAGACTCTTAAGGGTTGTTATCATAATAGACCCACCCTATGTATGGTGCCACATCAAAGTTGTGCACTGCATACTCAAACATCACACAAACATCTCTTTGGGCCACTTGCAGACAATGGTATGTAGTCCAATATAGGATGCTCTCTCACGTGCAATGTATGCTTCGTTCATGTGGGCTCGTGAGGTCATCATCCATCACTTTGACCCACTGAGAGAGAGGTACATGTGACGAACAAGGAGGATTAATTCTTTTAGGGTTGTGTTACGGTAGGACTATATACTATGTGTCGAAAGGGGGATGGGACCAACATATACTAGGTGTCACATGAACCTCACTCTGTGGGGGGACTTTGCGGTTTTTCAGGCAAATGCCACATCAAAGTTGTGCATTAGGTATTCAAAACATCACAACCACACACCTCACCATATATATGTTTTGGCACACATGCAAGTGATGGTGGTTGTCCTCTGGCACTCACTCACGTGGTTATCGGCAATGCTTCCATCTGTCGGCCAGCTTGGTCCATCACTTTCACCGACAGCGAGAGAGGTTAATTAATTTGACTTAGGAGGGGATTAATTTTTTGTTTGTCTCACGATATAGCTAGGTCACACTAGTGCAACGAGGTGCTATATAAACAGTTTTTAACCCCTTTCCGCGATGGCATTTTGAACCGTCGCCAAGTGAGTGACTGCGATAGGGGGGTCCTTATAAAATTGTTTCTGATATCTCGAATATCCCAAACGCTTCATCCTTGATACTCATTTGTGCTTGGATTGCCATCTGAAAGCACAAGTGCTCCCTAGGTGGTTTTGATAATTGATGACAACATATCTCTTGTTGGACTAACACTTCTATCTAGCATGTTTCAGATAAGTTCAACAATGAAGTGGCATGGACTAAAGGTTGTGGGAACTCCTTCAAGATGCTAAGGACAAGGGATTGGCTAAAGCTTCAAGCTCAAGACTCTTCACTTTTACATTTTAGTGATCCAAGATCACATTGAATCCATAGGAAAAGCCAATACTATCAAGGAGGGATGAGGTGTTGCTTAATGAGCCTCTTGCTTCATGTGCTTAATGATATGCTCCAAAATCCTCAACTACTTTCCCATATCCACATATGACCTAAACCCTAAGCCAAACTCGGTCCTACCGATTTTTCCTATCCGGCGCCACCGAGTTTCACTTGTCATTAGCCACTGCCAAACCCCAGCAATTCGGTTCTACCGATAAGGATCTCGGTCCCACCGAGATGGGGTTGCAAACTCTCTGTTTCCCTTTCGTAACTTTTCGGTCTCACCGAAAGAGCGAATCGGTCCCACCGAGATTGCAATGTAAACTCAGTGTTTCCCCTTTGTAACTTTTCGGTCTCACCGAGTTCCACTCGGTCTCACCGAAAGAGCAAGTGGGACTGACCAACTCTCTGGTTAGCTAATTACCAAATTCGGTCTCACCGAGTTTGTGTAATCGGTCTCACCGAGATTACGTTATGCCCAAACCCTAACCGAATCGGTCCTACCGAGTTGCATGTCAGTCCCACCGAAATTCCTAACGGTCACTAGGTTTACTACTTCGGTCAGACCGAGTTTTCTGATTCGGTCCCACCGAGATTGGTAAATTGTGTGTAACGGTTGGATTTTGTGTGGAGGCTATATATACCCCTCCACCTCCTTCTCATTCGATGAGAGAGCCATCAGAACACACACACCATTCCTACTCATATGTTCTGAGAGAAAACCACCTACTCATGTGTTGAGATCAAGACATTCCATTCCTACCGTATGAATCTTGATCTCTAACCTTCCCAAGTTGCTTTCCACTCAAATCTTCTTTCCACCAAATCCAAATCCTATGAGAGAGAGTTGAGTGTTGGGGAGACTATCATTTGAAGCACAAGAGCAAGGAGTTCATTACCTACACACCATTTGTTACTTCTTGGAGAGTGGTGTCTCCGAGATTGGCTAGGTGTCACTTGGGAGCCTCTGACAAGATTGTGGAGTTGAACCAAGGAGTTTGTAAGGGCAAGGAGATCGCCTACTTCGTGAAGATCTACCGCTAGTGAGGCAAGTCCTTCGTGGGCGATGGCCATGGTGGGATAGACAAGGTTGCTTCTTCGTGGACCCTTTGTGGGTGGTTGCTTCTTCGTGGACCCTTCGTGGGTGGAGCCCTGTGTGGACTCGCGCAACCGTTACCCTTGGGTGGAGCCCTGTGTGGACTCGCGCAACCGTTACCCTTCGTGGGTTGAAGTCTCCATCAACGTGGATGTAGGATAGCACCACCTATCCGAACCACGGGAAAAACATCCGTGTCTCCAATTGCGTTTGATCTCTCCAAATCCTTCCCTTTACATTCTTTCAAGTTGCATGCTTTACATTCCGCTGCTCATATACTCTTTGCATGCTTGCTTGATATGTATAGTGTGTATTGAAATTGTGCCTAAACTCCACTTGAACCGAAAAAGATTAAAAAATTGCAACTTTAGCACGAAGTGTCTAACCCCCCCTTTAGACACATCTACTTCTAGATCCTACAAGTGGTATCAGAGCTTTGGTCTCCATTGCCTAGGTTTAATCACCAGTGGAGGAAGATGGATGTGTCTACTCTAGGGAGTCTTAGACATAGAGTGCCTATTCTTGATGGAAAGTATTTTCATGAGTGGAAAAATGAGATGCTTGTAATCCTCAATCAATATCATTTGAACAAGTATATTGCTAGTCCTTGTGCACCCCATATTGATCCCTTGCATCCTACCCTAGATGAAGATATTAACATGATTCACAATCTTAGAACTATTGAGCTCATCATTAGAGGATTGCCCAAAGATTTGATTGCTAGTTTGCCTACTCAAAATTGCGCCTATACTATATGGAAATTTCTTGAGGAACGGTTTCCCAATCACTCCTTGAAAACTTTGGATGAAATTCTCCATAAATCTATTGCCTTGAGTAAGATGAACTCTAGTGATCATAGTTTTGGTAAATGTCTTCTTGAACTTGCCAATCTTAAGCATGCTAAAGGAGATGTTGGAATCATTAATGATATCATACTCAAAGCTATAAGAATTCATAAAAGTAACCACTTTGATCATGTATCTAATGAATTACCCTCTCTAGGAAATGATGAGTCACAAGATCATGATGAACATGAATATTATGATGATGATGATAGTGACTCCGATCTTGATAATGCAATGAGATATTTTGGTCTTATGGCAAATCTTCGGGGATATGAATCAGGAGGAAAGGAATGGGTTCTTGATAGTGGATGCACTGATCATATGACCGGAGATGAAGAGATGTTCCGTGAACTTGCTGAAAACAATGGCCCTCGAAAATATGTCACCTTTGGTGATAATTCAAAGGGTAAAGTGGTTGGCCTTGGTAAGGTGGCCATCTCACATGATAGTTCCATTCAAAATGTCATGCTCGTTGAATCTCTTGGCTATAACTTACTTTCAATATCTAGACTTGCTGATTTCGGTTTGAACGTCCTATTTACTGAAGTAGATTGCCAAGTATTTCGTCGAGACAATCATAAAATGGTCTTTACGGGTATGCGTAGAGGTGATCTTTACATTGTCGATTTCTCTAAAAAGGCACAACCTAAAACTTGCTTTGTTGCTAAATCCTCAAAAGGCTGGTTGTGGCATAGACGACTAGGTCACGTTGGCATGAGAAACCTTGACAAGCTTATTAAAGGAAATCATATCCTTGGAGTTAACGATGTCATATTTGATAAGGATAGACTTTGCAGTGCTTGTCAAGCAGGTAAACAGGTTGGAGGAAGACATCCCATGAAGAACATCATGACCACAAGGAGGCCACTCGAGCTGCTTCACATGGATCTTTTTGGTCCCAATGCCTACAAGAGTCTCGGTGGAAATTCTTTTGGTCTAGTTATAGTTGATGATTTTTCAAGATTTACGTGGGTGTTCTTTCTTAATGACAAGTCGCAGGTCCAGAAGATCTTCAGAAACTTCGCTAGGAAAGTCCAAAATCAGTTTGATGTGAAGATCAAGAAAGTTCGGAGTGACAACGGAACGGAGTTCAAGAACGCAAATGTGGACACCTTTCTTGACGAAGAAGGGATTTCACACGAGTTCTCGGCTACATACACACCTCAACAAAATGGAGTTGTTGAGAGGAAGAACCGGACGCTCATCAAAATGGCAAGAACAATGCTTGATGAATACAAGACGCCAAAGCACTTTTGGGCAGAAGCCGTTGAGACAGCTTGTCACGCAACAAATCGCTTATATCTTCACAAGCTACTCGGCAAGACGGCATACGAGCTCCTCACCAGTAACAAGCCTCAAGTTGGATACTTTCGAGTATTCGGCTCAAAGTGCTACATTCTTGATAAGCATCGTCGTTCAAAGTTTGCTCCTAAATCTCATGAAGGTTTTCTACTTGGTTATGGATCAAACTCTCACACTTACCGTGTCTACAACAATTTCACCCGAAAGGTTGAAGAGACGGTAGATGTGAAGTTTGATGAATCTAATGGCTCGCAAGTAGAGCAATTGCCAATTGATGTAGGAGACAAAGACCCCTCAGAAGCAATTCAAGACTTGTCTATTGGCAAAATTCGTCCAACAGAGGTGAAGGAGAGTACTTCATCCGTCCAAGTGGAAGCTTCTACTTTACGACAAGGTGAACCAAGAATCGACACGGAAGCATCCACAAGTGGGCCACACCAAGATGAAGAAAACGAGGAAGTACGTCAAGATGAACATCAACAACCTCCTTCTCCACCACGACAAGAGAACGATGACGTCAACAATGAAGAAGGCCAAGAAGAAGAACAAGATGAAGAAGATGCTCAACAAAGAGCCAAGCAAAAGCTCTCACGAGTTCGAGCAAGAATTGCCAAAGATCATCCCGTCGAGCAAATCCTAAATGATATACAAACCGGGAGAATCACTCGCTCAAAAACTCGTTTAGCTAACTTTTGTGAAAACTATTCATTCATCTCGAGCATTGAACCAATGAAGGTTGAAGAAGCTTTGGAAGATCCGGATTGGATAAACGCTATGCATGAAGAGCTACATAATTTTGAGAGAAACCAAGTTTGGACATTGGTTGAGAAGCCCGACAACAACCACAACATCATTGGTACCAAATGGGTGTTTCGCAATAAGCAAGATGAAGATGGACAAGTGGTTCGCAACAAAGCACGTCTCGTCGCCCAAGGATACACACAAGTTGAAGGTATGGACTATGGTGAGACGTATGCTCCCGTTGCTAGACTTGAGTCCATTCGCATCTTACTTGCCTATGCTAATCACCATAATATCACCTTGTACCAAATGGACATTAAAAGTGCTATCAAAATTGGTCATAATCCTGTACAACATTCTCGAACTAAGCATATTGAAGTTCGTCGTCATTTCATTCGAGATCATGTTGCTAAGGGTGACATCAATCTTAAGCATGTTCGCACCGATAAGCAATTAGCGGATATATTCACTAAACCGCTTGATGAGAAAGTGTTTTGCAGGTTGAGAGGAGAATTGAACATCATTGATGCTTCGAACTTGGAGTAGAAACTCCATTGGCTACATGCAAGACATGAGCTTATAACTAATCCATGATGTATCTCCTATGATAACTATCTTATGTCTTGGATATATTTGCACCTTGTATGTTGTCTAACCCATGTAGGTGCTTGGTTAAATTCAATTCCATGAGATTGCGACTCACTCACATCTTGAGCAATCTCTACAAAACCAAGACTCTACACAATAGTGGTTGAAGACGAGGAAGCACAAAACCATTCAAACATATCCTTTGACAAATTCTATGTTAAGCTTCATGATTGTCATTTTTGGATACACAAGTGCTCTTCCTTGCAAGAACTAACCCATGTAGGTAGATGAACTCAAACTCCAAGTGGTGCTCCCAACTCTTGATGAACTACATCAACCCTGAGCACCCACACAAGTTCAACTACATGAGCAAGAACCACATCACCACCCAAGGTATATCATTCCATCTTAGAGAAGCTTTACTCCAAGACATGAGTCAAAGCAACTCAACAAGATGTGAATATATCAAGATGCTTAAACGAAAAATGGTAACCCCATTTTGAGCTTAAACGATGAGTATGACCTATGATCAAGTGTCCTCACTTGACTCCTAAGTCAATATACTCTAACATAGGAGACTATGTCACCGCCCAATTCTAGATGAAGTTCTCTTGTGTCCTTTTCTGAGTTATTGCATTTGTTCCTTTGCATATTTGTTTCCTTCTCTCTCAAAAAAACAAAACAAAAAAAACTTCATCTAGAAACTTTCACTCTTTTCCTGTTTTGTTTTGTTCTGCATATTTCTGCATCAAATTCCTTGCAAATCCTTCAGCTAATTCATTGCAAATCTTTGTGAGATCTTACTTGACTAGTGAGCTGAGGTGACAAGTGTTTTTCTCTGTGTAAACTCGGTTTCACCGACTTGCAAATTTCGGTCCAACCGAATCTTTTCGGTACCACCGAAATGTGCCACTCGGTGCCACCGACTTTGCAATCAGAAAAACAGTTTGCCACTTGTTCTACATTTCTTCTGATCCAGCTCCACTCAATGAATCTTGTCCTCCACAAGCATCACAATTTTATCCTCTGCTTTGTGCTGAATCTCAAGGACCAAACCTATTCGACGGATTCCAGGAAAAACCTTCTTTAAATTGATGTCAAAGGGGGAGAGAGAGATCACATCAAAGCTTGTAGGAAAGAGAGATCACACCAAGGGAGAGAAAACGTATTAAGGGGGAGAGAAAGTCTCAAGGATCCCAGATGCTTGATGTTCAAGAGGAGAGATTCGACATGTCTTTTTGGGGACATGTTCATATGAACTCATTTGAATTAAGTTCTATTCAGCTCTGATTTTCTGTTTCCTATCTTCTCCCAATATCCCATGTAAGATTCAGGGGGAGCAAGACACCTAAGGGAAAAGAAATCAGCCAAATTCATTGCATATCTTTATTCTTGGGGACATGTTGAATCCAATGTTATCACTCTCTACATGTCATCCCAGTCTTGGCATTCTTGTGGTTTCTTTTGTTTGCTCTGGCTAGTGGACGTACCTGTGTTATCTAACCTTGTTTGCAGGTTTATTCCCTCCTAAGCCAACTCGAGACCACAAGGTAAGTATATGCGTCAAAATCGTGAGTATGAGGAGTTCTTGCTTATGTACATACTGTTTGCAAGAAGGACTCATGAGCATGAAGGTATTTTCCTTAATAATCTTTTGCTCTGATGCATATGGCCAAGATACATGTAACACATTGCCTACTCTGTCATGATTATGCTCTCACATGCCTCTATATTTCATATTTACATGAGTGCATACATGTAGGGGGAGCCTATGCTTGCTACATGTTCTTCCAAAGCTTTACTTGCTGTTCTGTATATCTTTATCTAAAGCTTTGATGTATGTTGCCATCAATTACCAAAAAGGGGGAGATTGAAAGCACAAGTGCTCCCTAGGTGGTTTTGATAATTGATGACAACATATCTCTTGTTGGACTAACACTTCTATCTAGCATGTTTCAGATAAGTTCAACAATGAGTGGCATGGACTAAAGGTTGTGGGAACTCCTTCAAGATGCTAAGGACAAAGGATTGGCTAAAGCTTCAAGCTCAAGACTCTTCATTTTACATTTTAGTGATCCAAGATCACATTGAGTCCATAGGAAAAGCCAATACTATCAAGGAGGGATGAGGTGTTGCTTAATGAGCCTCTTGCTTCATGTGCTTAATGATATGCTCCAAAATCCTCAACTACTTTCCCACTATCCACATATGACCTAAACCCTAAGCCAAACTCGGTCCTACCGATTCTTCCTATCCGGCGCCACCGAGTTTCACTTGTCATTAGCCACTGCCAAACCCTAGCAATTCGGTTCTACCGATAAGGATCTCGGTCTCACCGAGATGGGGTTGCAAACTCTCTGTTTCCCTTTCGTAACTTTTCGGTCTCACCGAAAGAGCGAATCGGTCCCACCGAGATTGCAATGTAAACTCAGTGTTTCCCCTTTGTAACTTTTCGGTCTCACCGAGTTCCACTCGGTCTCACCGAAAGAGCAAATCGGTCCCACCGAGTTTGCCTGACCAACTCTCTGGTTAGCTAATTACCAAATTCGGTCTCACCGAGTTTGTGTAATCGTTCTCACCGAGATTACGTTATTCCCAAACCCTAACCATATCGGTCCTACCGAGTTGCATGTCAGTCCCACCGAAAATCTCTAACGGTCACTAGGTTTACCTTTTCGGTCCGACCGAGTTTTTTGATTCGGTCCCACCGAGATTGGAAAACTGTTTAACGGTTGGATTTTGTGTGGAGGCTATATATACCCCTCCACCTCCTTCTCATTCGATGAGAGAGCCATCAGAACACACACATCATTCCAACTCATTTGTTCTGAGAGAGAACCACCTACTCATGTGTTGAGACCAAGATATTCCATTCCTACCATATGAATCTTGATCTCTAGCCTTTCCAAGTTGCTTTCCACTCAAATCTTCTTTCCACCAAATCCAAATCCTATGAGAGAGAGTTGAGTGTTGGGGAGACTATCATTTGAAGCACAAGAGCAAGGAGTTCATTACCTACACACCATTTGTTACTTCTTGGAGAGTGGTGTCTCCTAGATTGGCTAGGTGTCACTTGGGAGCCTCCGACAAGATTGTGGAGTTGAACCAAGGAGTTTGTAAGGGCAAGGAGATCGCCTACTTCGTGAAGATCTACCGCTAGTGAGGCAAGTCCTGTGTGGGCGATGGCCATGGTGGGATAGACAAGGTTGCTTCTTCGTGGACCCTTTGTGGGTGGTTGCTTCTTCGTGGACCCTTCGTGGGTGGAGCCCTGTGTGGACTCGCGCAACCGTTACCCTTGGGTGGAGCCCTGTGTGGACTGGCGCAACCGTTACCCTTCGTGGGTTGAAGTCTCCATCAACGTGGATGTAGAATAGCACCACCTATCCGAACCACGGGAAAAACATCCGTGTCTCCAATAGCGTTTGAATTCTCCAAACCCTTCTCTTTACATTCTCGCAAGTTGCATGCTTTACATTTCGCTGCTCATATACTTTTCGCATGCTTGCTTGATATGTATTGTGTGTGTTGAAATTGTGCCTAAACTCCACTTAAACCGAAAAAGCTTAAAAAATTGCAACTTTTAGCTACGAAGTGTCTAACCCCCCCCCCCCCTTTAGACACATCTACTTCTAGATCCTACACCATCGCGGTCGGATTTTTGTGGTTTTACCTAAAACCAGGCGTAGTCCAGGCACTTTCCAGGCAAGGGAGTTATCCAGGCACGCACCAAACTGGCTCTACGTTTATGATGCCTAGCACATCACAAACAATTCATGACTATAAACCGTGTATGATAGGTCGACAATCACACACATTTAGTTTTCCCGCACCGTTTGCGATATTGTCTAACATCACACATGCTTTGCAAACGACAACTGTGTGCATGGTTACACACGTTTCCTCTCCGTGAATTGTGTTGGATTATGATGTGTATCTCACACACTGTGCTTTATAGACCATGTGCGCGGTAATGACCTATAGACCGTAATTTCACCCTAATTTAATTGCTACTATTTGAAATTGTACCTAATTTGCATTTGAAAGTAGGCTATAGCTTTATTCATATCCATCAGGTTCAAACAACCAATGCATTATTCAATTCACAGGTACATATATTCAAGAATTACATAAGAACCAAATAAAGAATGATGAACTAGGGTTCTATACTTGTACTATTACAGATGGTAAAAAAAGAGGCGAGATACATTCGGGTTGCTGAACAAGGTCAAGCGGAATGGCCCTATTGTGATCTCCTCGATGTAGAAGGCATGCATGAGTCTAGTCCAAGCCCTTGTGATGGCTTGCTGCCAATTTTGTAGTTCGAGAGGTAATCTTGAGTGAACTGCTTCAGGATCCAGTGCAAAGGAAAAAGATTCAGACACTGTCATCTAACATAACTCATTACGAGAAGTAAAAATAACGCTATAGAGTTCTTACTTACCATCCTACAGTTTATTGTTGTCTTGCATAAAGTGTAAACAAATAGTTTGATTGACATCTTTTGACCCATTTTAATAACAATGTTCATCAGTTTCCTCAGTTGATGTTGGTTCATGAATATCTCATTGCCCCAGACGCAGAAAGGGTCGAAGTGTGGATCTTTGGCAATGACATATGTCCCTAAAAGTACCAAGTTAATATTAGAAGCTAAACAACAATTGCAAAATGATGTAGTATAACACTCCCTCCATCCCATTATATAAGATCTTATTACATGTATATCTAGACATCATCAAAACATTAAGGTAACACTCTTCCTTGTTGCTATGTAGCCTCAGATATATATTCAGTGAAATGCCCGATTCAATGATTAATCCCTTATTAGCCCCCAGGCTATATGGTACCAGCTACTGATATCCTGAATAGTGAGTATATATAAGCAATGCGATGAAAGTAACCTAGTTGGAACACATCAGTGTCGGCGTTCTGGGAACGGTGGTACCCAGACTTGACTGCCTGCGGCCCACGGCATGGCTCACCGACAGCCTGGTACGGCCCAGCTTCGGCATCAACAACTCAAGACCCTCGCGAGGGGCCAAGCCTCGCGAGGCAGACGACACCAAGACCTCCACGAGGAGCAACCACCTCAGGCTGGCTCCCGAGGAGCAGAGATTTCTATGCAAGCCTCACCTCACGAGGTAAAGATGACGAACAAGGCCAGGCGGGCGCCAGCGGGCGTAGTGTACCATTTTCCTCTTTGGTTCTAAGGAAGCAAGCACAGACGCAGAGTCCTGAGGAATCAGCCAAAGGTTTCCATTCCCGTGCAACAAGACCAAGACCGCCAGGACGGCAAGACAGAGGTCATCGTCAAGCCCACCACGGCGTCACGACCAGAGGCTTTTGCAGGTGAAGACTACTTTTTCCAGGATAGCATATACTAGTTGTCCCCCTTCAAATTTAGCCCTTGTGGGATCCCTTCCCGCCTTCATTTGGGAAAAGGACCAAGGCCACTATAAATAGGACCTAGCCACCACCTTAGAGGGAGAGGAGCCATTCCACCCTGACCAGCTCACCAGCTCACTTGAGCTCAAGAACACTCCTCCTCCTAAGGTTTTTCTCCCACTGTACTAGTTCATCCTCAGCCCCAAGAGGCCAATCCACCACAAAGCAGTAGTAGGGTTTTACACCGCAAGGTGACTCAAACCTGGGTAAACTGTCGTATCTCCTTTTCCTTTGAGCTCGTCAAGCTAGGCTATGAGATTGGTGAGTAGGCAGGCTGGGGAGGTTGAGTTCTTCGCATGCACCGCAGAGTTCGAACCTCTCAACGGTCTGCGGAACCCGAAATCTGACATTTGGCACGCAAGTTAAGCGTTCGTCTGAGCCTCTCTTCCTCCGGTCGATCCTCCTCCACCCTACGGTGCTAATGGCTGGCGCTCCGAGGGCTCATATTGAGCACTGGGTTGTTCGGCCTGCCCGAGCAGACCCGTCCACGCAAGAAGATATCCACTCCGCGCTTCTCGTGGCGCGCACGCCGCCCAATGCCATTGGGCGTGGGCAGGGTGGGCCACCGTCGGCCGCCCTCGCCCCACACCGTAACCGTGGCACCACGCGGTCCTCGAGCTACGTCATGGCAACACTACCGCACACTCGTTGGGAGAAGGCGAACATGCGAGCCGCGCTCATCATAGCGCGGGAGCTGCTGCGTTGCAGGTTGGCGGAGGGCGGCCGCGATGCCCTGCTAGAGCGGGTCGTGGAGCTACTTGATGCCTCCTGCAGGGGTGCGACACCCTTCTGCACCCTACCTACGTTGCAGACTGCGGCGGGGGCGCATGCCGGCACTTGCCGTGCCCGCGCTCCTCCTCCTAAAGCACATAGGGGACCTAGCGGCACCAACCCGGCACGCGGCGCCGCTCGTCCTACCCCGACTGTGCTACCTCCAGGCGAGACAAGCTCGGGTGGCCCCACTTGGGGCCACGCCAGGACGGCACCCTGTGGCCATCAGAACCCGGTGCTGAGCCTAGTGGCCAACGACGCGGGGCATCGAAGCGGCGACTTCAGACGCCTACGTACCGCCCATGATGGACCTGCTGTACACATCAAGCGAAGGCCCGAGCACGTTTCCCTCACCCGGCTGGGTATTGGGGGCACACGAAGCCGAGATTCTTTGCGAGCTGCTCCAGTGCTTCACCGACGCCTTCAACAACAATAGCTGGTAGGTACAGCTGATATCTCAGGAGCACCATTATGCAAACCAAGGACTGCAAGTAAACCAGGCCGCAGCAGCAACTAGGGACCCCCGGGTGATGGCCCCGCCACAGGCGGATAGAGGACACTGGGGGCCGCACGGGGGGAGCCCGGGGCCAGGGCCTCTGTGACGCCCCAAGACCGAGGCTCTAGAAGACTTCCATATTTTCGTGACCTTCGTGTGTTTCATTTGTGCTTGCTCTATTTATTTTTACGTTGCATCATGTCATCATGCCATCATGTCATTTAATTTTGTAAACTCAACTGAATAAATTGCATGGATCTTCGGTCCATTTAAACCGAGGGAATTCACATGGTGATTCTCTTTACAACATATCCTCCCAATATTAGGGAGCTATAATAAATATTCCATTCTTTCGGAATTAACCATAACACACTTGCAAATATTCCTCATGCCTTTTCTACTTCGAGTTTAACCTTAAAATCATGTCCGCAATTATTATCACTTTTATCGAGGTTCCTCCAATAATCCTCATCATTTTTTGGGCTCTTCTAAATATTGTCCTAGTTCAAACCATTCGAATTTAAATTCAAATGATTTTGAATTTACATCTTTCAATCATGGTCGTTCCTATTTTCTCGGAACAAGCACATTTTTGTGAGTCCGAGAAAATTATCCGCATGCGCAAATTCTCTTCCTAAACCCCTCTTTCTTTTTCTTCTCTTTATTTGTTTTCTGCTAAAGGAAATATGAAGAAGAGAGAATTAGAGAGAGGGGCAGTGCACCACTAGGCCGGCCCAACCTTCCTCTCAGCCCATCAGCCAGCTAGGCCTCTTGCCTGCACCTAGGCCCATTTGCCCCTAGGCCCAGTCGCGCCCCTGTAACCCTAGCCCGATCCCTCGCTCTCCTCGATCTCTCTCTCGCGCCGCCAGGGCCTCCTGCTCGATCCCCATGCTCCTCCCTCCTCTAGCTCGCCTACACCACCAGATCAGGCCGCCTCCGCCGCCCTTGCCCGGTCCCGGCCGGACCCCGCCGGCAGGGCCCCGTCACGCCTCCGGCACGCCAAGCTGGTCGCCTTGCAGCCGTCGCGGGCCAGCGCCACCTCCGACCTCCCCTTCGTCTATGTTGTCTCCTGCTCCTTGCC